>NC_140174.1:79964632-80047132 GCF_963971535.1 Notolepis coatsorum | reverse complement strand
TTCTTGTCTTGTGCCGTGCTGTTTCCATACCAGGCAGTGATGTTTCCGGTCAGGATGCTCTCTACAGCTCCTGAGTAGAAGGACTGGAGTATCTTCCCCGATACTCTGAACTTCCTTAACTGTCTCAGGTGGTAGAGACGCTGTTTCGCCTTATTTACTACTGTGCCTATGTGTGTTGACCATGTCAGGTCCTCTGAGATGTGGACCCCCAGGTACTTGAAGCTGCTCACCCTGTCCACGGTAGCCCCGTTTATCATCAGTGGTGTGTGTGTCTCCCGCTGTCCTCTCCTATAATCCACGATCAGTTCCTTGGTTTTGCCAATGTTCAGGAGCAGGCTGTTGTCCTGGCACCAGCGTTCCAGTACCTCCACCTCCTCCCGGTAGGCCTTCTCGTCGTTGTCCGAGATCAGCCCCACCACCACCGTGTCATCTGCTGTTAACCCTAGCCTGGAGACTGCGGACGAGACAGGCGCCAGAGGGGACAGCTGAACACAGCCGCCCCGGCGGAAGGAGCGTAAGCTGGCGGTGTTGCATGACCAAGCCTCCATTTAACAACCCCCACCCAGAGGGGTCGAGGCAGAGAAGGCTGACACGATTGGCAGACGTCATGAACGTGCAGGGGCACCCTCAACCGGTGAACCCGGGAGTTGACACTGCTCCAACACACCAGGGAATCAACCACCTCGGTGTTACCCAATGCGGTGGTTGTTCCTATAACCCCTCAAGAAAAAACTCCAAAACACACCTGCGGGTATACACCGGCTATACCGCAGTACAAGTGTTTCAGTTTCCAAAAAGGGTTAACCCAGGCCTACGGGTCGCAAACATCACTTCGGACCGGGCCTGGCGGTACGGGAAGCACAGGGTCACCAGAGGAGGTCAAAAAACCACCCCCACAGGCCCCTCTTCGCCATGCGTGAGAGAGGAGCGAAAAACAATGGAGAACCAGCCCCTAAGCACACCGTACCTGGTATTCCCCGGCGGTCTCCCAACCAAGTACTAACCAGGACCAACCTGTGTAGCGGCCGAGATCCGACGAGATAGAGCGCGTACAGAATGGCATGGCTGTAAGCCATGACGACAGTGCTGAGTAAAAACATACCCAACCAGGGTCTCCATAGCGCTTAACCCTGTGACACCCAGACCGACCTGGCATTTTTCCCCCTGAAAAAAGCCCAAGTCCCTCAGGGTACCAGAACAGCAGATCTGCATCCCCGGCGGACAACGGGTTCAACTGATCTGGACCAGCGTGACCAGAACCAGTCCCGTGCCCTAACCACGCCGACATGCCCCAGGAAAAGGGCAGATATGCGTGTTGATCTTAACATGAAAAGAAGGCGCCACCCAGACGTCGGGACGAACCGCGCCTGGTGGCCCACCCCAAGGGCGTGAGACCCCACTACATATGTTCAGATCCATCCCGTCATCATCCCCCAGACATGAACGAGGATCCGTCGACAACCCACCCAGGTCATGGGATGTGGTCGCCGGAAGAGGAAAAACCCCCATCTCAGTTGCTTTATAAAAACGCTGTTTCAACCACAAGCAACTAAGGCGTGCCAGTCAATCGCCTGTTTACAGCGAGCTAGCACTATACGTGCGTCGGGACACACCCCCATCAATGAACAGGCTATTTAGACCTGCCATTGAATCCCCAAGGCGCCCAGGGGAACGACAAGAGGGGTGTGACACTCCCTAACTCCAACACTTCTGGAATAGAAAGAAGGAAGCATCAACAGTATGTATCCCAGTCTACACAGCCGGGGTAAAAAATGTACACATTTTTACATCCCACCACCCTCCCATAGGAAAGAGACGGGGATCCCCAGAGAGACTTCCCACGCGAGCTGTACAGATTGAAAAGAATATATTGCACCTTGAGCCATGTAAAAAACTGGTTTTAGGGCCTCCGGGGAAGAGGCACCGAACCCATACACACTCAATAAACGAATTGAATCGAATATACATACAATAGAAAAGGACCCTTCTAGAGGGTCCACTCACTTTGACAATCTGAGGAGGAAGGCTCTGTACTCTGATGGAGGCTTCCTCACATGGATCACATGGAAGAAGGAGTCCGAACTCACAGAAGGCCTGAGTAGGCGCTTGGTGAGGAGGAGCCCTGACCACCCCCCCTGAAAACAGATCCATCACATGGACCTGAACAGCACACGGAAGTCCTACCAACAGAGACGCGCACGGTGACGTACTCTATGGCGGGGGAATTCCTGCGGTGCACACGCCCAATATACCAGGCCGTGGGACCAGGAACTCCCTCCCCCCCCCCCCCCCCCCCCCCCCGTAACGTGCCGAACCGCCACGTGACGGGAACCTTGAAGGACAGGGGGTGTACCCCTGACCGACAGAACAATGGGGAGAGGAAAGGTTACCAGTTCACCCCTTTACGACCCCACACCCATGATACGACGTAACGACAAAAAGAGAATATGACACAGTCATAGTCAGCTCTATGAAGCGTTTCACAGCTCCACACAGCGCACGAGCTAACCTGCTATCTGATTTTTACTAAGGAAAAACACAGAATAGAGAGGGCTCTAAGAACCCCGGTCCAACATACACATGTGCTTCTGTGGCCAGTACAACCCAGTTGTAGGTCACATGACACACACAACCCATCATCATCACAATGAGAGAATACATCATTCTTGATTAGTATCGACCACAGGCCTTGCTAAGCACACGACAGCAACCAAACCAATTTCCCTTTAGGAAATAAGTTTCTCCAGCAGATTTAGCACAACCTCAGCAATCAAGCTGAGAGTTACATCGTATCCCTACCACACAAAAGACACAATTAATGCACAACATGTCTGATAGGAGGTGATAAAGTCCCCAGGGAACCGGGGGGGGAAACACAATCCTCCTATTTCACCCTCAATACGGCCAGTTAAAACAGGAAAAACCTGTTAATGTGTGAACTCACTGTTCATTGTCATTACAGTCTGAGAAAGAACATTCTTTTACTCACTCGTCACCAAGCATAGCTTCATAGGTTAGTTGCCTTAGTAGTGAGTACACGGTACACATAAACACCATGATGTTTCTCACACAACAACCAGATCAATACATCACGACCTGCACGGAGAAGCTACTGCCAGTGACAAAAACAGCTCACACACAACCCGCAACGTATCTCAAATGCATTGCAACAACACACGTTTTGGGAAAAAACACCGTCATTCACAATACATTTAGCAAGGTAAAACCAGAAGACGTGTTATGAGGGTCTGGCCAACCCCGTACCTGCCCGGAACGCAGATCAGCGAAGTGCAGTCACAAGCGTCCCGTGTTGTTCGATCCGGGCAGCGTCGCCGCTCCACCAGTCGCTACAGTCCTCTTTGTTGACGCAATCCCCGTCTAGGCTCGGGCAGGGTTGACGAACATCCCCTGTCAAGGATGACGTCGTGGTCAAAAGTGTAAAACATGTTAAAAATCAAAGCACGTTCAACAGAATAGCATCAAGCTAACGGCTGCTCCAGCCGTTCGGGTGCTATCGCTTCCGCTCGCGAGACGCCGATCTACGACGCACGCGATCAGGAGCGAGCTCCCGGCGGCGCGCGAGAAGCCAAGCCACCCCGCGCCAGGCCACCGACCGGCTAACCGTAAGCTATGAACATGTAAACAATGACATAACACTCACCCAGACAGGCCGCCGTTCTGAACCCTCCTCACTTTTTAAGAGAAAAGGAAAAACAAGACGTCAACACCGCTTCACAACGGTGATAATAACACGTCCGGCGGAATCAGCACAGTACCAACTGGCCTGTATAGCTGACTTTGAACATGAATCTGCCGCTATCGCACATTACATGCACATATCCCCTCGTGAAGGAATACTCTCATTTGGATATGAAAGATGGGGTCTTAACACGGTGACAGAGAGAATCCACTCGTCCAGAACACACAGGGATCACCAGTGTCAATGGTCGCGGCCCACTAGTTAAAACTATAATGGTCGCCAGACCAAGGCCTTCTGTCGCCTAGACGGCTAAACAAAGGACCCTAGCCTGGGGCCGGTTTCCATAAACTTCGTCTAGTAGCCCCCATAGCACTAACAGACAAGTGGAGCCCGCCAGCAAACACTACTCACCCAACCTGGAACGCACCGCTCCTCACAACAGCGGCATGTCCGACAGTTCAGCTGTGGCTTGACAGGTTTCACCCCAACAAACACAGCAAGGAACTGCAGTTGAGAAGCATGCAGCGGCGTGCTCCCAATACGAAAACCGGTGGAGGGTTTGTAGAATGATCATCATCTTCTAGACACTCCAGTACGAAGACAATATCGCCGTATTTTCTCGAAAATAGTGAGAGAGAAAATAAAGATATGATGTCAACGTATCCTTGTTTCCCAAGCTGTTCCTAAACCTTTCTTCCATCATGGTGTCAAGTGTGGGGATCTACCGAGGCACTTCTTCCTTGTGGTGAAAGCGAGAAGGAGGAGAGCAGGTGACCACACACCTGCTTATGAAGGTAAGCTGATGAGGGGTGTGGTCAGACTAATACTGGTATTAGAGGTACATTTGTGGTTTATTCAGTACGCGTGCACGTACGCGAGATAGTGCAGAAGGCGAAGCCAAGCTGAGCCCTAACGATACAGAACTGACTTGATGCCAAGTTGTGGGGAGCTCTCTTTGGTCCTGATGGCAAAGACAATATGTGTGGACAGCGGCCGTTGGTCATGATGTTGGCGTTTTTCTAAAGCTTTGTTTCACTCGTACACACGTTGTAACAGGCGTTACTTTATGAAGATGTCAATGTGTTGATAAATGAAGTGTGGGCCCAATATGTTAAGATATGCCAATGTCAGCATATATGGGTCACTTGACCTTTAAGATTCCAGGTATGGGTGTGGTTAGGGGCGGTCCTAACCATCAGGGGGCCATCTTGGATTGGAAGCATTGCCTCATGGAGTTTTGTTTGCTTGCTGCTATTGTGAGATGAAGGAGTGATTTTTCAGGGCTCCTACAATATTCTCCATAAACCGAGGACAGTTCAGCTGCAGTCGTGCTTCCCAGTGGATTACTTTTATTCTTTTCCTTTTCGAAGATGTGGATCAACCCAGGACTTATCACCTTTTGGACACTCAAAGGTTTGAGTGTTGTTGGACACTACTAGCTCTACCATGCAGGGCTGCATGGTCTGGTAGGCCTGAACATTTATGTTGGTGCTAATGGACTGTAAAGCTGACAGGACTGTTCTTATTGGTTTGATATGATTTTGTTGTACAGTATTTTGCTATGGGATGCGCCATTTTAGTTTGCTCCTATTTTTTGTTTAATACAACACTTTGAATTTAACACTGTTCCAGTACTCTCATTCTTTATTGCTGAGCAGGTTTGTTTATTATTTCAAGCTTGTTACAGAAATGGCAACCACAAAGGGACTTTAATAAAAAAAAAAAAAAAGTGAAAGATATTTTCTATGTTGTTGGTAGGAGCTTTTGTTAGTTTAGGATTGCTATACCATGGCTACATCTATGCATTCTCCTGTTCAACGGAGTTTTGTTGGAGAAGAGGTTTCCTCAGACCAGGGAGAGGGAGAACTTGCTAAGGCTCTTATAGACTTCACAGCTGGCCCTTTTGTGACAAGAAGAGATCCTGTACAGGATCTAGCTGAGACTCTTGATGACTTGTATGTGAATGATGACGGCTCTGGGGGTAGTGAGGAACTGCAACCTGAGGTCACTGTTATCCATTCTGGCGCATTATCTACCTCTGGGATGGGGGAAGCCGAAGTAGCTACTGACATTACACAGCTTCAGTCACGTTTGAGTGCTGTGGAAAGAGAGATCCAAGCTTTCCATATAAATACAACTAGACAAGATGACATTCTCAGGTATTACATTGACCGTAAATGTCAACGACTACAACAGACTTTTCAGAGCGATATTAATAACCTCCAACAGTCAATGGTGGAGTGTTTGAAAAGACGAGACAAACAGCTTAATGCTCAACCACAAACCCCCATCAGGAGGGCTAGCACTCCTGTACGGGATGATGCACCATCTGTTCACTTTTCAGTTTTCAACTCTAGGAGCGAGCCTGCTGAGTTCAGAGGGAGCTCTGGGAGAGAAATGGGAGCACCTGTTCACAGCTACAAACTGCCGGTGAAAGTCCAGTTTCCTTGCTTTGGTGGTCCAGAGGACGACACTGATCCGCTGTCAGAGAAGTGTGAGGAGTTCTTGGCCCTTCATCAGCTGACCCATGAAGGTATTTTGGCAACACTAAATACTGTGCTAAAGGACACCGCCAAAGATTGGTGGCGGGTGGAAAGGTCAAGGGTCAAGACATGGGCACAGTTTAAATCAGCATTTCTCAGGTCATTCCTCTCAGAAGACTATGAGGCGGAAGGAGAGAAGAGGCTTCGGGACCGGATTCAAGGCCAAAAAGAGAGTATTCGAGACTTTGCATTCCAGTATAGAGCGTTGTGTATGCGTTGGAGGCCAGGTTACAGTGAAAAGGAGATAGTCAATCTCATTTTGCGCAACTGCAATCCCAAATTAGCTCGTAGTGTTAGAGGAACCGCCCACACAGTTGATGAGCTGGTGAGAATCGGGACTCTCATTGAAACTGACTGGTCTAGTCAGTCTTCCTATTGGGATAAAGTCAATGCTAATGCAAGTAGAGAGTGGGGAAAGAAACCCAAACCGAGTAAGGATACACAGCCAAAGGAGAGCTACAGGGGAACAGCACCAGGGTATGTGAGCACACTCCTTCCTGACTCCACTAGTGACTCCAGCATTCAAGGACACCAGAGTAAGATTGTAGTTCCAATATTGGTTCAGGGAGTGAGGTGCAATGCATTGCTGGACACAGGAGCTACATACACCCTGCTGAAAGAGCCTCTCTGGACACACATAAAGAAACCTCAGGAATTCTTGACATCAAGTCCAGAGCAATCATTCCTCCTGGCAGATGGAAAAGTTCATCCTGCTTGGGGGCGGGCTAAACTTTGTTTTGAGTTGCATGAGGACTTATGGCTGATGGATGCCTACGTTATGAGCAAAGAACACTTGGCCTTCCCAGTTGTTTTAGGGCTTGACTTCCTGTTTAAGACAGGAATCCAACTTGGGGACATATGGGATTAGGCATGAAGGGAAACTCCAGTTCCATCGCTTTCTTCAAGAGGAGGTAGGATGGGAGGGTCACTGGGATGAAAGGAGGAAGCCCTTGGTGGAGCTGTACTTAGCAGCACCCCCTATAGCCCAGCAAGAAGTCAATCTCCAAGAGTATTTGTTAGCAAGGCTAACGTGGATCAGTCCACCAAGGAAGCCCTACATCACCTTCTACTCCAGTGGCCAAAGGTCTGTTCAGAGCAGCTTGGGCAAACAGAGGTGGTGACACACACCATCCAAACGACAGATGAGCAGCCAGTTAGAAAAAAAGCATATCGGGTATCACCGAAGAAAAAGGCTGTTGTGGATAGGGAAGTGAAGTCCATGCTTGAAAAAGGAATTATCCAACCTTCCAAGTCTCCCTGGGCTGCACCCATGGTAATCGTTAAGAAAAAGGATGGAGGTGATCACCCCTGTGTGGACTATAGGGGTCTCAACTCCAAGACCTATCTTGACGCCTACCCTATGCCAAACATTCATGAAATCTTGGAATCGCTAAATGGTGCAAAGGTGTTCAGCACCTTAGACCTCAAAAGTGGCTACTGGCAGATGAGGATGGATCCAGCCAGTCAGCAGAAAACTGCCTTTGTGACCCATGCCGGACTCTTTGAATTTAGAGTCATGCCTTTTGGCTTGAAGAATGCTGCACTACATTTCAGCGCTTAATGGAAGTGGTGCTAGCCGATCTTAAGGGAGTCAAGTGCTTTGTTTACATAGATGACATTATAGTCTATTCAAAATCTGAAGCACCTTCAGGATCTGGCTGATGTTTTTCTCCGCCTGCAGAAGGCAAACCTCATCTTGAACCTCAAGAAGTGCAACTTAATGCAACACCACTTGCAGTTCCTTGGACACATTGTGACTACTGAGGGAATTGTCACTGACAACCAAAAGGTTGAGGCAATCCAGGCCTTCCCTACTCCCAGGGCACTACCGGAGGTCACACGTTTTCTGGGAATGGTGGGCTGATACCATAGGTTCATTCCTAGGTTTGCAGAACGGTCTGCAGCCCTTAATGCCCTGAAAAAGAAAGATGTAAAATGGCAATGGACACCAGAGTGCCAAGGCGCATTCGAGGACCTCAAGGCAGCACTCCAGTCAGCTCCTATCTTGCAACAGCCAGACTACAGCCTTCCATTCACACTGCAGACCGATGCTAGTGGGATTGGCTTAGGAACTTGCTCCAAAGTGGAGAGGGCCAGCCACAGTTCTCAGACGTTTAGGGTCAGTGAACTACAGAATAGCCATGGATAGCAATCCTAACACCCATGAAACTGTGCATGTTGAGAACATGAAGATGTTTTATGGCAGTGGTACTACACTTGGTGGGGGGTGTGTGTAACAGGCGTTACTTTATGAAGATGTCAATGTGTTGATAAATGAAGTGTGGGCCCAATATGTTAAGATATGCCAATGTCAGCATATATGGGTCACTTGACCTTTAAGATTCCAGGTATGGGTGTGGTTAGGGGCAGTCTTAACCATCAGGGGGCCATCTTGGATTGGAATCATTGCCTCATGGAGTTTTGTTTGCTTGCTGCTATTGTGAGATGAAGGAGGGATTTTTCAGGCCTCCTACAATATTCTCCATAAACCGAGGACAGTTCAGCTGCAGTCGTGCTTCCCAGTGGATTACTTTTATTCTTTTCCTTTTTGAAGATGTGGATCAACCCAGGACTTATCACCTTTTGGACACTCAAATGTTTGAGTGTTGTTGGACACTACTAGCTCTACCATGCAGGGCTGCATGGTCTGGTAGGCCTGAACATTTATGTTAGTGCTAATGGACTGTAAAGCTGACAGGACTGTTCTTATTGGTTTGATATGATTTTGTTGTACAGTATTTTGCTATGGGATGCCCCATTTTAGTTTGCTGCTATTTTTTGTTTAATACAACACTTTGAATTTAACACTGTTCCAGTACTCTCATTTTTTATTGCTGAGCAGGTTTGTTTATTATTTCAAGCTTGTTACAACGTATACAGGCAAAAGTCAGAGTTTTAGATTATTATACTAACTAACCTTACTGTCATGCACTTGTCCTAATAAACTAACCTACACTGTAGCACTCGACACTTTGATGAACATTGTTACTCAGCTGATAGAGTTGTGCCCTTCCTGATGACTTGTCGTACATGAACTTGTAAGTCGCTTTGGATAAAAGCGTCAGCTAAATGACTAAATGTAAATGTTATAAAAGAAAATCTTAACACTGTGCCAACGGGAGGCCAAAATGCAGACAAAATACTATGTTTTCAAAAATATCCATACATTTGTAGACAGGGTCTTAGTGCAAGCTCTTGTGATTTACGGGACATATTTATTAATAGTTTGTATAATAGTAGTTATACAGTACGAACAACCATCATCTGTGACTTTGGTGACATCTAGTGGAGAAAAGGAAACAAGCCCTCAAGAACCTGTTTCATGCAACTCATTTGCACTGAAAAGCCACCAAGACCGACAATGTGTGTTGTGTGAGGTTACTAGGTAGGCTACTTAACGTTGCTAGCTACCTCTGATACTGGCAGCTAACTTGCAAAAACAATTCTTACCAGCTAGCTAGGTAACATTAGTTACGTATTTGTCGTCTGAAATTATGCACACAACGCCACACAAAAATACAAAAAATGCAGTTTTTAGTGTGATTCATGTGGTGTGATTCGAATGGCGCCTCAATTGTGCGACATTCACCGGCAATTCTGTGCAGCGGTGTAAAGTACTGAAATGTACATATCAATTAATCATATTTGGTAAATTGTTATATTTAACAGGCCAACGTGGGCTAATGGCAGGAATCTCTCTATATTTCTTCTTTTTTTGTATCTATTTCTTTTGTTCTCAATTTTTTTCCGTATTTTTCTCCCATCCCAAATTAGTCGTTATGCCAATTCCCTTCCTGGTCGTTGCGCACATTTGCCCCACTGTCGGCCTAGGGAGGGTGAAGACTATCACATGCCTCCTCCGATACATGTGGAGTCAGCCAGCCGCTTCTTTTCACCTGACAGCGAGGACTCTCACCGGGGGAATGTAACGCGTGGGAGGATCACACTACCTCCCCCAGATCCCTTCCCTGCTGAACAGGCGCCCCGACCGACCAGTAGGAGTCGCTGTTTACAACGACCAGGATACTGTTGGGGAAAATGTGTATGAGGTGGACTAGTTTAATATAGGTCAACTAGCAGTGCTGAAAGACGGTCTGGCTGACGTTCTTAAAACAATTTGGAACAGATGGACATTTCAGTACGGCATGTTGTGTGCTGGTAATCTCGTACATTGTATGCTTTCATATCTTGTTATTTTCTCTCTTTCACACAGGCACAGCACACACACACAGACACACGGACACACACGTACACAGACACACACAGTCGCACAGATATACACACCGACACACACACACACACACACATTCCCTGTGACACAATACACACATACAATACACATACGTCTGTACGCAGACGCACGCACACACAGACACACACACACATACACACACACACACACACACACACACACACACACACATCTCACTCTCTACATCATATCGTGTGTGGACATCATATCTTGTTTATCTCTCTTCATGTTCTCTCTCCGATGTTAAATCTACGTATCATCTTAATGTACGTCATGTCAGATCTGACATGATATGATACGTCATCATATCTGTCATGGGGGGGCAGGACTGAGAGGGGATTTAGGGGACAGGCAAAGGGATTGGAAACAGAGTGTTTTTGTTCAAGCTGTGGTGATCCTCTTTGACCCATAGCTCTTGCTGTTAAAGAACTTCTTTTCTTAAATAAATTACCTATTTGTTACAATTGGAAATATCGTCTCCTGCTGTGTTAAACAACCTTTCCACAACAATACATACCCCACCGGCTTCCCACCCGCTAACACTGCCAATTGTGTTAGTAGGGATGACTGACCAAGCCGGAGGTACCGATGACAGCTGGATTCAATCCCAGAGTCGCTGCGGTGGTAGGCGAGTGCTTAGTCCACTGCGCTACCCAGCCTCCCCAAATCTCTCTATATTTCTGTATTTACTCAAAGTATATACAATTGACTTCACACATGGCAGGTGTATTGCTCAGGACCAAAGGAAGAGCCGTTTTGAGTGTGAAGTTGATTGGATGATCATTTGGGAGCCAAGCAAAAAAAAAATTGAATGGGCACTGCACTGGTCTTGTTAAAGGAACACGCCAACGTTATGGGAAATGTGCTTACCGTCTTCTCCAGATTCAGACAAGAATATACCAATTTCCTCAGTTCAGTAGAAAGCTATCTGCAAGCTAGCTTAGCTTAACACAAATTAAGCGGATACAGACCAGCTAGCCTAGCTGTTGGCCAAAAACAGCTCTCCCAGAGTTTTAAGCTAGGCTAGTGGTTTATGGTTATGCTAATCTAGACAATTAGTAAATATCTTGTTGGATCTTTGGATCCAATGGATTTTTTTAATCAAAAATCCCTGTTATCTCCTTTAAGCCCAGTGCGTTCCCATTCAGCCCAGTGTGTTCCCATTCAGCCCAATGTGTTCCCATTCAGCCCAGTGTGTTCCCATTCAGCCCAGCACCCCCCTCATTGGACTCATCTCTGGTGGGGATGAGTCCACCTACAGGTGGGAGATTGACCTGGTGTGGACTGAACAACTTAGAGGTCAACGCTCTAAAGACAGTGGAGATAGTTGTTGTGGACTTCAGGAAGAACCCGGCCCCACTCTCCCCCATCACCCTGAGAGACTCCATCACCCAGAGAGACTCCCCAGTGGAGTCCTTCCGCTTCCTGGGCGCCATCATATCCCAGGACCTCAAGGTGGAGCTGAACATTGCACCATCAACGTCAGCTCCATCACCAAAAAAGCACAACAGAGGATGTAGCTGAGGAAGTTCAAACAGTCAGAGATGATCATGCAATTCACTGACATGGTCCTTTTGATACATATTCAGACAAAACAGATATTGGAAGCTGACAAATGACAGATTCAAGTAATATCTGTATTTCACATAAATGTCTGGTATAAATAAATACATCATTTTGCAAATGAGAGATGCATCTTTAATTTTATCTCAGCTTTTGTAAAATTATTTGGGGTATATATATATACCCCAAATAATTGAAAATAATTATTTTGTTATATATATATATGTTACCACAGACACACAGATCGGCAAAAACAGGTTATGTTTTTGCCCATCTGTGTGTCTGTGGTAACATATCTTGAGAAGTGGCCGGATTGCCATGAAATCTGCTAGTCAATGATGAGAGGCAAATTAATGAAACATTTTTGATCCCGTTTGAGTTTTGCAACATATGAATTACACTGATGTTTGTCAATTCAAAAGATAATTTTGCAAGTCAAGAAAGTTGATTGACAAGCAAGTTAGCTAATGTTAAAGGAAAACTCCAACATTTTGGGAAATTTGCTTATTTAACATCTTCCCTGGAGTTAGACAAGAAGATACCGTAAATCCTCAAATATAGGACGGGTCTTCTATTTACCTCAGCTGCAAAGAGCACCAGGCCTTTATTAGAGAGAGGCTTATATAAGAGGCAGGCCTTAATTTCTAAAAATGACACTTTTTTTAATACGTATAACGTGTATTATTTCAATTGTACCTATAGCAATATGATCGTTCTTCTCAATGTATTAGTGGAATAGCTTACTCTGCGCATAACACGTTGTTCATTCATTTGATTGGAAATAAGTCTGAGGCGGAGGCAAGCGCGTCGGGTTCAAAACAGAACTCTCTGTTGTTTTTAATGAAAACAACAGCTTAATCATCAGGTTTACAGCATCAATTATTTCTATTCTATCAGTCTTCAGGTTCGCGTCTCTTTTCTCGAACTGTTCAGTGGTGGATTCTCCAGTCTCTGTGTCTCCATCTGTGTCCGTGTCTGTGTCTGTGTTTCTCCGTCAGCTGCAGTTTTTTTTTATCCACTTTTTCTCCCATTTTCTATATTTTTCTCCCATCCCAATTTCGTATCATCCAATTCAACCATCCCCTGTCACGAACGCTGTTTGTTGCCTCCCACAAGCCGGCTGCAATGTGGACTAAGTCATACATAGCACAAGTCCCCTCCGGTACTTGAGGTAACAGCAGTCGCATCTTTTCACCTGCGCAGCTCGATCTCTCAGTGGCGAGGAGTAACGCGTGGGAGGCTCACGCTGCCCCCGACACTTCCTGATTCTACTGCGCAGGCGCACCAACCGACCTGTAGGAGTCGCTGTCCACAACGCCTGATCCCCACCCATCAGTTTCCCACCCCCTAATACGGCCAATGTGTATTAGTATGAACGACCAGCTAAACTGAAAGCAATGTGGAGCGCTGGGCTCGAACAGGCGAGCCCAGCGTCTCCGCATTCGTGGCGAGCGCCTTGCCCACTATGCCACGTAGCCGCCAGATTTCACAAATTATTTTATGACAAGGAGACGTCGAGAGGTTTTGTCTCTGACTTTTATCGCCACTTACTTACGTCCTCATATAAGGTCCTTCCCCTAGTCTCGGTTTGGAGGAAGGATATCCCAAACCTGGAAGCAGATTTTGATTGGGATGTAGTCTGGGAAAATGTTCGGCTTTCATCACGCAAACCCAGATCACCAACAGATTCATCTTAACTTTGTTCATAGGACTTACCTGACCCCTAGACGATTGCACTTAATGGGTCTCAGACCGGACTCTCTATGCTCCTTGTGTTCAAGCGATGCCATTGGTACATATATGCATATGTATTGGGAATGCCCTCCTGTCAAAACTTTCTGGGAAAATGTCACCACTCAATTATCAGAATTTTTGTCTCTGACCATACCGATACTGCCTTCTGTATTGTTGTTGAATGATGTTTCTCAGTTATCGACCTCTGTACATGTAAAGAGACTAATTTTGGCGGGTCTTACGGCTGCCAAAAAGTTGATAGCGTCACGCTGGATTCAACCGGATAAAATGTGCCGGAAGGTATGGATTCTCACCTATCTCGATGTGATTTATCTAGAGATATCCACTGCACGAATTTTAGGTGTTAACGAAGCCAGCATTGCAATCTGGGTAGCTGTGGTGGATAAGATAAAGGAACGCAGATAAATTAGGAATTTCCTGGTGCTGAATGAAGTAGTGGATGTATAGTCCAAGTGGGGGTCCTGAGGGGGGAGAGGGGGAGAGCGAGCAAGAGCCCATGTATTGTATTGTATTTATTATTTAATAGATGTACTCCTGTTTATGCAGAATCCCTCCGTCTCTCTACCTCATCTTCTAAATGTGATAGATGAGTTTGGCAGCCTATCCGGCTTTAAGATCAACTGGCCAAAATCTGCTTTTCTTCCACTTAATGAGCCTGCGAAGGCTACCGTTCTGCCTGCAAACATACTTATGGTGGAGCACTTTAAATGTCTCGGAATTGAAATATTCCCTACTATTAGCCAGACGATACGGTATAACTACTCCAGCTTGGGTGACAGGATTACAAATGACTTCAACAGATGGTAAAAATAAAAAAATTCATTACAGGCCTGTGCATCAATGATTAAAATGAATATTTTACCCAGAATTAATTTTATCAGCTCGATGCTCCCGTTGCCCCCTCCTGTTGGTTACTGGCAGAAGTTGCATTCTGCCTCATATAAATTCGTTTGGAATAATAAACACCCGCGCTTGAAGAGATCAACTGCCCAAAGAGGTAAACTCGATGGAGGCTTAGCATTTCCAGACTTTAAATATTATTTTCAAGCTTTCTCTCTGAGACCTCTGATCACTTAATAATAATAATAATAATAATAATGACTTCATTTTATATAGTGCCTTTCAATGGACCCAAGGTCGCTTTACATAGGGGGGGGATAACAAAGTAACAGACAGTGGACAGACACAACATATACATATAAAGTGAGAGGGTACTACATGGTACTACATGGTACTACCAGTGGCGAATCCTTATGGAAGCCAACGGAAGCCAGGCCTCCCTATCAAAATATGAATTAATATCAAATATGAAATATGAAAAAAAATATATATATATATATATATATATAATTTTTTTTTAATATAGTTTACATTCTTTTTCATCTGTTATAATTATTATTTTTTTTTTTGTAATGTCTCCCTCTTCTCCTTCTCACTCTCTCTAACACACTGTCAGACTCACTATGCTCACTGCAGCTAGAGGAGAGGCAGGGGGTAGGTGTCTTTCTCCAGCCTCAACCATGTGATTCATGTATGTAGAGTCCAAAATCGATACTAGCCAATCAGATTCGAGCTGACTGCCACACCTTAAAAGTTTAAAACGGGGCTGTGAGCAGAATAATTAGTCTGGCATCCCCTCTGCACACCTCCCCTCTGCACTCTGAAAATTGTATTAACCCGTGACTGCTCCCATGGGCCGAATATTGCCCCGATCCTCGCGAGATTAAATCCACGGGTACCTCTCGGCGTGCCGAAGCTTTTCTAAATCACTTCCATCATCGAAAACGAGGGGAAAAGGTCGGCTTGCGACCTTGAAAATGTCGCGTGATTTAAAAAACGCTGTATTAAGTGAGCCTATTATGGGATCCACGCAAGCTTTCTATCGTGGAAACATCTGGGCGTCCCGCAACTTTTACTCATTCACATGTAGCCCCGAAAATACTTAGAAAAGGAAAGCCGAAAGCGTGGAATAAACAAGACAAACGTCTTTCTCTGGTCTGCATCCCCTTATACAATTGTGTGTATTGAGCCGTACTGTATTGTACCCATTCTGCAATCTGTTAAATAAATAAAAAGAATGTTTGACTGGCCGCCGAGCCATACTGTAATGTACATGGTGACTGCTTGACTTAAAAAAAATTAAAATAAAAAATATTAATACAAATATTAATAAAAATATTTAATAATTTTTCTTTAATAATTTTTTTTTGGCTTCCCCTGTTATTTTACCCACGCGGCGCCACAGGGTACTACATGGCACTACAGGGTACTACATGGCACTACAGGGTACTACATGGTACTACATGGCACTACATGGCACTACAGGGTACTACATGGTACTACATGGTACTACATGGTACTACAGGGCACTACAGGGCACTACATGGCACTACAGGGTACCACAGGGTACTACAGGGTACTACATGGTACTACATGGCACTGCAGGGTACTACATGGTACTACATGGCACTACAGGGTACTACAGGGTACTACATGGCACTACAGGGTACTACATGGCACTACAGGGTACTACATGTCTGCTCTTTTGCAGCACCACAAACATGGGAACTCTCTAACTCCTCCCCCCCCTTCCCTCCCCCATCTCTCTGAGTGCCCGTCTCCTAGCGCTGACTAAGGTGATGGATGCCTCGGGGTCTTGGCCAAGATTGCAGTGACTGCTCTACATGCACCACCGAGGCCTTGGATCAGTTATCTACCGTCGTCTGTCCGTGGTCCTGTCAACTGATTAACAGTATTAACAGACTGTTAACAGATTAACAGTCAACGCGGTTTCATTGCTGGGTTAAGTACTTCTATTCTATTCACATAATATGCTTACTTCATATATCTACTCCATTCACATAGTCAGCCAGAAGATCCTTAAGAACTTCTACTCATGTACAATAGAGAGCATCTTGACCGGCAACATCACCTCCTGGTTTGGGAATAGCACTGCACAAGACCAAAGCAGACTACAAAGAGTGACACGTTCAGCCGAACGCACAATTGGAGGGGGGCTCCCCACCCTCCAGAACATTTACTACAAGCGTTGCAAGGGCAAGGCTAAGAGAATCATTAAAGACTCCAGTCACCCGAACAACTGCCTCTTTGAACTGCTGCGGTCAGGCAAGCGATACAGGAGTCTCAAGGCGAGCACAGAAAGACTCAGAAGAAGCTTCTATCCCCAGGCCATCAGGCTGCTAAACGAACAATGAATGAACACTACACAACAACAACCACCAAACGCACATAGCACACACATCCACACGCACACACTCACTTTAAACAAACACACTGTAGCACCCACTCCACACACTTATAGCACACACCCACTTTAAACAAATACACTGTAGCACCCACTCCCCACACTTTATATTTATGGATGAAGGATTGCACTACAACTCGTACACCTTACTGTAAATTGTACCTAAAATTGTACCTCATCCCATTTCTGCTTTGCACTAGTACTGTACATTAGTACACTGCATAGTATTGTGTATTGTATATTATATGGTAACTCAGAACATTGTACATATGTCTATACCGAACACTGTGACCTCATTTTCTTCTTCTAAATTCATGCTATATTATGTTATTATGTTATTTGATACTATCTTGTCTAGCACAGTCTCTGGAGCGTAACAGTAAGAAGCATTTTGTATGAAAGTATTCTGTACTTCTGTATGACAACTATTAAAGAACTTGAACTTGAACTTGAACTATGCTTACCACTTGTATCTATTGCTATGTCCGCCCACTACAATCACATGAGCTGTCTAACGCCTGTCCCGTCTCCCTGTCCCCCTGTGAGTTGCCGTCCTGGAGTGCTGACGGGAGTGTCGGACGTCCCGTGATGAAGGCCGGGAGGTTGCGACCCCCTCTGCGTGCCCCCCTGTCTCCGGAGGTCTCGTAGTGGTGACCGGAGTGCTGGATGTCCCGCGATGATGTCGGGGAGTTTGCGACCCTCTCTGCGCCGCCCCCTATCTCCCTGTCTCCGGCTGTCCCTGAGCAATGACCGGAGTGTTGAATGTCCCGTGATTAAGACGGGGAGGACGCGACCCTCTCTGCGCCGCCCCTGTGCCTCAAATAGATTCGCTATCAGCTCTATCTTCAATCTTTCAAAATGTTCAGTTGCTATCGCTATCAGCTCTATCTTTAATCTTTCAAAATGTTCAGTTGCTATTGCATGCACTCATCTGTGTTTCACTACACACTTGAGTGCATGCTTACCAACTGTCCGTCTGCAACACTACTATCACCGACATCTAAGAAGGGAGATCCCCCCTTGAATGGCCCTTCTAAGGTTTTTCTCCTCCACACTGCCTGTGGAGCATTTTTACCTATTGTTAGGTTTTAGTGAGTTTTTCCTTACCTTCGCGTGGGGTATGTCTGGGAGTGCTTGCATTCTTTCATTTATTTGCATTTATTTTAAATTTGTTGGACCTTATGGTGTTCTTGTTCTGTTCTTGACTTATTGTTATGTTTTCTTCTTGACTTGTATAAAGAAGACCTGTACGGCCCATGGGGACATTAACGTGTGTTGTTGGGCCTTATAAATAAATTTGATTTGATTTGAGAGATTAGGGGTTAAAGGCCAAGTTGAAGAGGTGGGTTTTGAGCAGTTTTTTGAATGAGTCCAGAGTTGGGGCGGTGCGGAGTTCTGCGGGGAGGGAGTTCCAGAGGGTGGGAGCTGCCACACTGAAAGCTCTGTCCCCGAAGGTCCGCAGTCTGGTTCGGGGGATGGAGAGCTGACCAGTGTCCGTGGATTGTAGGGACCGTGACTGAGTGTAGGGGTGGAGGAGGTCAGTGAGGTACTGAGGTGCCAGAGCGTGAAGGGATTTGTAGGTGAGCAGGAGGGTTTTGTAGGTGATGCGGGATTTGATGGGGAGCCAGTGGAGGTGGATGAGGGTGGGGGTGATGTGCTGCCAGGGTTTGGTGCGGGTTAGAACCCTGGCAGCTGAATTTTGAACATACTGGAGCCTGTCCAGGGTTTTGCTTGGGACCCCGGACAGGACCCTGTTGCAGTAGTCCAGGCGGGAGGTTACAAAGGCATGGATGAGGGTCTCAGCTGTGGAGTCTGAAAGTGATGGTCGGAGGTTTGGTTTTTTGGTTTGACACTTGGTTTGACACTCAAGCAGCTGTGTCTTGGCGACCATTGGAAGAGAAGATGGTGTCCCCACATAGACTTCAAGATATTGTGTATACCAACATTTCAATTAAGCAATGCAAATTACGATTTGGCCCGCTTATCACACATGTGATTCAGACCTGGCGTGATACCCAGAAAGCATGTACTAACTGCCATAAATGGCACACACATTTCCCTCTATTTAATAACAATTTACTCCTTATTGGACAACAACCTATTAGGTACCCTAGATGGGAAAAGAAAGGTATCCATACGTTGGGGGACATCTTCGATAACTCTGGTCTCCGATCTTTCCAAGATCTATCCAATGGATATGATCTCCCCAGAACCTCCTTTTTCTTTTATTTACAAATAAGAGCAGCCCTGAGGGCTCATGGCATTCCATGGGATGTTCCACTAGAGCGTCACCGTTTTCACAAATTCTTTTATGACAAAGAGACATCAAGAGGCTTTGTTTCTGACTTTTATCACCATTTACTTACGTCCTCATATAAGGACCTCCCCCTGGATACAGTTTGGAGGAAGAATGTCCCGGAGTTGGATGTAGATTTTGTTGGGATGCAGTCTGGGAAAATGTCCGGCTGTCCTCACGCAACCCAGATCACCAACAGATTCATAAATTTTTTATTCATAGGACTTATTTGACCCCTAGACGATTTAATCTAATGGGTCTCAGACCTGACTCTCGATGTACCTTATGTCCAAACGGTGCCATCGGAACATTTATACATATGTACTGGGAATGTCACCCAGCTATCAGATATTTTCTCTCTAACCATCCCTGTTCTGCCTTCTGTATTATTATTGAATGAGATTTCTTAATTACCGACCTCTACACATGTGAATAGACTCATTCTAGCCGGCCTCACAGCCGTCAAAAAATGTATTGCTTCACGATGGATACACCCAGACAAGCTATGTCCGAAGGTATGGATTCTTACCTACCTCGATGTGATATATCTGGAGATATCCACTGCACGAGTTTTAGGGGTTAACAAGTAGGGATGCACGATAATTATCAGGCCGATAATTATCGGGCCGATATCAGCAATTATGACGTCATCCCGATAAACCCGATAACGTTATTAATAGCTCCGATAATATAATATATTTTTTGGTAAAAAAAATGCGGTGTGGGTGAATTTGGATGAAGTGCGTTTGTTTTGACTGTCGGCTCCTCCCGTTTTGCCAGTACTGTGGTATGACTGGTAGCGTGTGGTTTAGGAACAGGGCGTTTTACACAAATCCAGCGCTCCCTTTCTTGGCTGTGACGTAGCCACGTACGTTTCTTGAAAGCAGCGCGGATGTAAACAAAGATGGCGACGCTAGTGGGGATTGTTTCAGAGGGGAAAAGTTTGCTTGCTATTTGTAATAAATGCAATGCAGAAGTTCCACGAGGAGGGAAAAGTGCAGCGGCTTGTGATACATCCAACCTAGCAGGTCACCTGCGGCATCACCACCGCTGCGATGGTGTGTTATTGTGTTAACTTAAAAGCCTGCGACGACGCGGGAAGCTAAGCAAAGCTAGCCCCTTTCATGGCTGATGCAACCCTTGGTTGAATACGCAGTCACTTATTGCTCCGTAGTAGCCAGGTTAATTTGCACCACCAAGGACTGCTTAAAAGCTAGCGGCTTGAGCCCTTGGGTCATTTCTGTCAAACTTCTTTAATTTAGCAAACGACTCGTCAATAGGTATAAGCGTGCTTGTGCCATCGTCGTAGGCTTCTGGTGGTGATGCCGCAGGCGACCTGCTAGGCTATGTGTCCACTCAAAGCCTTTCTTTCAAGGCGGACAGCTTTGAAAAAAGAAGAAAAAAAAAGCTTTGAGCGTCTTAGGTTGGATGTATTATAAGTTGTTGACGGATTGTGAATTTTCATTTGGAAAAATAAATATGGTCACCTTATCAGTCAAAACTGTTGTCTTGGCTTTTGTTTCTGTTGTCTGGTTAGGTCAAAACTACAGGAATATACATTTAAGTTGGTGTTAAGTTATTGTCCTGGGAAGTCTTTTTATGTATTATTATTATTGTATTGTGATATGTTTTGTTTCATGTTGGAAAAAAAAGAAAAAAAAGATTTGAAAAAAATAAAAATACATTAAAAAAACATTTTTTAATACAATAAATATCGGTTATCGATATCGGTTATCGGCTTGAGGAGCATAAAGTTATCGGTATCAGTGTCAAAAAATCAATATCGTGCATCCCTATTAACAAGGCAAATATTGCAATCTGGTTGGCAGCAGTAGCAAAGCTTAAGGAGCGCATATGACTTTCGTTTGCTAGATAATACATTATGTATTTAACTCACGTTGAGGTCCTGGGGTGAGTGGGGGGGGGGAAGAGCGAGCGAGTGCCCATGTCCACTTATTTTTTCTTTTTGTTGTTTTTTCTTGTAATTTTTATTACGTATATTTTTTGGGCTCCCTTTGGCTGTGGATCTGGCGGTCGTGGGCTCGGACTGGGGGGGGCCGTGGTTCGGGGTCTCTGCGGGTCAGGTCATTAAAGAGGCTCTGGCTCACGGGGGCGCCGGATCCCGGATCCTCCGGGGTTGGGGTTCGCGGCTGCCGGGTCTGGGGACAGAGGGGGTTCAGGAAGCCTGTTATATAGTAAATGTAAAAAAATAAATAAAAAAATTACCTATTCTTTTAATGATCTATTTTTCTTTTCCACTTGTTTTTCTTTTTGTTATTAGTTAATTATTGAAGTTTTGATATTCTGTATTTATTATTTCTAATTGTCTTGTTATTATTATGATTATTATTGTTGAAGTACTGTCCTGTGATGTCTTGTGTATTATTGGTTGATTAACGAGTGTATGAGAGAGAGTTTGAAAGTATTTGTTTATGATATGTGTAATATAGGTTGAAAGCGATGGTGTTTGCAGAGGACAATGTTAAATGATCGGAGTGACTGTGGATGATTGAGTGTGGTCTGTTTTTGTCTATGTTTTTTTCTTTTCAGTGAATGAATGAGGCTGTTGATGACAGGGCGTAACATGGTTCTGTTATCTAGTTAAAGCCTAACAATAGACAGGATGTTGGATCTTGTGTCAGGATCAGATGCGACCACTTTTAGTATAAGCCATATCTAGTTATAGTTAAACAATAAGAACGATAATAAGTAGTAAGGCTGTTATCTTGT
The DNA here is from genome assembly GCF_963971535.1 of Notolepis coatsorum. Lineage (NCBI taxonomy): Eukaryota > Metazoa > Chordata > Actinopteri > Aulopiformes > Paralepididae > Notolepis > Notolepis coatsorum. Next base: position 80,025,028 of record NC_140174.1, on the reverse strand, counting down.
CAATTTGAATAGAAAATCAGAAACCTTGGTTTATATTACACCTGGAATTGTAGTTATTTGATTCAGTATATACAACGGGCTGAAAACATTACGCCAACACTATGTCATAATTTCAAAAAATGCTGTTATAGTCCAAATACTTACACAATAGTATTTTAATCGATCGAGGACAAAATGTGACCAGAACACTTACATTAACTTAGAGGTTTCCTACTTTAAAGGGGGTGTGGTAATTTTGATTTTATTTCTTTTATTTGATTTTATTTCTTTTGGATCACTGCCTGAGAACTCAATATATGTAAGAATGATATTGAATTAAAATGTTTGATTACTTTTTATTTTTTCTATCCTTTCTAAAAGCTTTAATTTTCAGGACTGGATGTATTGTATGACAGTGATGAGAGGGACCAGTATAGAGACTGCTGGAATCAGAGGTGTCAGATTGGGCATGACTGATTTGTTCCATTTGTGTGTGTGTGAGGGAATGTGTGTGTGTGAGAGTCGCCAAAAGGAGTGATAGAGCGGAGTGGATGGTTTTGAGGGTGTTCTTTTTATTCCTTTGATATTTTCTTGGTATGCATGAAGCATTCACAAGTGGTCTGCCACATGTGTAATAGGAGGATGTGAATTACTGTTTGGTTTTGATTATTTGTCTTTTTCTTTTCCCAAATATTTTTCATGATCTGGTGGAGAGAACTGTTGAGAGCTGTGAAACATCGGAACAGGATGTCTGAAAGAGCTAAGTAGTGCATTGCACAATTGTATGGATTTTTCAATGGTGTTTCTCTTACAAATTGTTAAATAGATGTGTAATCGGAATTTGCATTGTGCTTTTGTTTCTTCACAGCTCAGTGGGGGGGGGGGGTGCAGAGACAATCCAGGGGCAGGGCACATGATGAATACATTACATTAGATACGGCACAGGTGAAGTAAAACTTCAGTGTTTTCCTGGTTCTTTTCAGTCCAATAGTGGTTATTACCTAAAAGGGGGGAGGGGATTCTTGTATACATTTGCCCCCGCCTCTACAGAACCCCTGAAGGCGGGCCAGGTTGAACTTTTGTGGACAGACGTGGTACGCAGGTTTTGAATAAAGTCCAGACTAATGAGAACCGTCTGCGACAGGTGGTCATGGGACGAAAATGATGACTAGACCTGGCCTGACATGGCTACAGCTTAGCTGCTATGCACAAAGGAGGGGGGCGGAGCCGGTCTGAGGGCTGAGCAGGATACGTGTGAGCAAGATCCTCTGGGAATTGTGAAATTGGGCTGTGGGAAACAGGACAGTTACTGAACGGAGCTACTGATGGTCTTTGTTTTGTGCACATTTGATTTGGTAGGACGCACAAACAAAGGGCGGATAGGTTAAGACACAACGCAGGGATGAGAAATGACATACACATAGATTAGGGAGTTAGACGCTAGGGAGTAGTGAAAAGATTTTTTTTCCCCGCCTTGGTTGTTTGTCTGCCTTTCCCTGCCCATGGAGCTGTGGAGACGAGGATGTAATTGTATGACCAGGGTTGGTCATAAGGGGGGAGGATAGATGAGAAACGCAGTTGATTAATTATGCAAATGTGATTGTACTATTTTAAGAAAAAATTTGCAGGAAGAAGATATTATTTCAGAGAATGAATGTAAAGTGAAAATATTGTGATACTAATATATGTTTTCTCTCAACCAGATCATCTAAGAGGTTGGAACATCTTTACTATAGATTAAGAATACTGATTTTAATGTGTACATTTTAGATAAAAATAATTTTTAATTGTTTTCAACAAATCCAAAAGTTGTTTAAAAGGTGGGCCTCTGGCTTGAGGAGCAAAAGCTTATTGATGATATGTACCAAAGAATAATGAAAAAAATTGAGAACAAATTTAGAAATATTGGAACAAATTATGATTTTTGTTATTATGTTAAATTGTATGGTTAGTATGTATAGAAATCAAGTCAAGATACTGGTTTATGACAATGTAAATTGTCAAAGTGAGGAATTATGGTATATTGACTTGAGCAGACTGTTAGATCAACCCTGAAACTGAAAATATCTGTTATAATAGTTAATTCAAAATAATGCTTTAATATTGAACTGTAGCATTACATGGAGGCTACTGCAATGAAGATGCAAATATGGTCAGTGTTGTGTGACATTCTGGGGAGCTTTCAGGCTACCCGCCTCATGTTAAGACTGTTTACTCAACTGTATTTAGAAGAACAGTTGGAGACACAGGGGGGCAGGTCATAAAAGCCCCCGCATGCTAAAACTGTTTGGGACACAACCAAGGAACTATTAATTCAGTATACTTTATATAGGAAATCTGGTATTAAAATATGGACAACTCCACATTGGTTTAATGCTGAATATAGATGTAACTCATTACATTAAAGCTATAAATTGGAAAAGGTTCTAGTGTTCAACTGCCAATTCATTCTCTCTTGGGGGGAGAAGATGCCAACTCATCAACATACGACGGCCCCCCCCGGTTGCTGCAGGCAACCACACGACGAGGACATGTTGGGGCAGACAGCCCCAACAGAAGACTGCCTGTTTTTAGATACTTGTGATTGGTTGAACCAGTTTAAAAATAGTGAGGTCATTTAGCCTATAAATATTGGATCAGTAAAGTTAGTTGGGAGGCCAGCCAAGACGCACCCATCCCCAGGGGGTCATGCTGGTCTCCACTGCTGCCACAGACTGTACTTTGCCGCTACGTGAGTAAAACTGTATAGAATAATCACTGTTTGTGATAAATAGAAATGCCTATCTTAGACCAGGTTTAATCATGTGGTGGCAAAGAGTACTATAGTCTATTCCATTGATAAACATGACTTCTTTTATGTGCAAAACTGTCTTGATGTGAAAAACCACTGTGAATGGGCTATATGATTATGTAAACCTCATCAATCCTTTTGTACAATCATGTCTTATGAAAAATGATGAATAATTCCTGTATGTAACTGATGCATTATTCACCTTTGGCCTCTCGGCAAATAAATACATGAGTTTGAATTCAAACTCTGTGGTCTGGACTGCACGTTTATTCCTTGCTGGCGATATTGGAAGTCAGATGAGGAGACCATTCTATCACTTACGATCTTTTCCCTCCTTCCAGATAACAACCTCATTGTGCTGTAAATAACCTTAGGTATTGTGATTAGAATATACCACAAAGTGGTGCTGTTTGACCCGTTCTGCACTGCCCCCCCAAAAAGATGTGCGTGGGTTTGGTGTGGCCAGCTGCTCAGCGCCGCACGGCCCCTGCCTGCACGTTGGGGACATGCAGAATAAAGCCGGGGGTTGGTACGTTCATTACAAGGGGTTTGCAGTGCAGAGTTTGCTGTCTGGATGGAGGAACGAGGGATGGATAGAAAGTTGGTCGTGTGGCCACAAGTTGGGGCCCATGGTGAATATAGTCTTTGCGTACAGGAATGGTGGAGTGGTGATTAGATTAGACTGTCCAAAGGTAAAGGGGGCGCGCTTGTTGTTCAGTAAATATGCAGTCATGAGCTTAATGAATGTGTGATTATTCAGAGGCAGGATGCCGCTTTCGGCCCGCTTGCTTGGGGTTTAGGGCAGTAAATACGGGCAGCGTATTTGTGCCAAGCCTTTGTGAGCAGGGGGATATAACTTTATTTTTATTTTTTGTTGTTGTTGTTGTTGTTTAAAAACGGCGGCCCGACGATTAGTTATTAGTCATATTTAGGGACAAGCTAGGGCTGATGTTAGGAGGCGCTGAGGAGATGGTGTCACAGGGTGTCACAGTTTAGGAGGTTGCGTCGGATTGAGCAGACCTGAGATGAGGGAAAGTACACGAATTTGTATGATTGACTGGTGAACGTAATAGCTGAAGGTGATCCAAGCACATAAGGTAGGGACGGTAATCTATGGACGTTACGGCGGCGATGGTAAAGATTTTACGGAAGGTTGTGTGAGGTATGGGCGTCGAGAAGCGAGTCGAGTGGTACGCTGATGTAATTGTGGCCGTATTAATGTTTATATTTAATGCTGTAATAATTGTGTACGGTGTTGTTGTGGAAACGGGTGTCGCCGGTTGATGACGTGGTTGTGTTGAGAGGAGTGTTTGAACATCCTGGCACTGTGGAGCCAGGCGGAGAAAGGGTAGGAGCAGTGGTTTATGATTCGTTTTGGACTGTGTAACGGCACTTGTTATCATAGGATGTTTTAATTTCTTTTAATATAGTTTGTTGTTTGAACATGTGTGAGTTGTTTAGAGTTAGATTGGTACTGAGCGGACTGAATGAATGTGCGGATCTCGAACACGTGTGGAACATCACATAACGTGCATATCTTGGAGTGTTGAACCATCACATCAGGCTGGCTAGGCTATTAGCTTGCATGTGGCTGTTTTGTATGTGTGGCGGAGTTTTGGAAGTGACGGTTAGGAAGTGTTAGTGTGCGGTGGATGTCGTTGCATTGTATTAGGACGAAACGGAGTGTTTTGTGATGATAGTTGTACTTTGTCGCGATACACATCGTTTGCTCTGTGTGCACCGTTTGCGCTAGTTCGCATGCGCGTTGGTACAATGTGTGGGGCGCGGGACGCTGTTTTCATTAATTCGCTCAAGGGACAAAAAGGGTGAGGATATATTTTTGCTTTGTGTTATATGTTTGTATTTGTATATTGTATATTGTATTTTTGTGTAAACAAGGGGAAGAGATGTAACATGTATGATGATTAGATTATGGGAGATAGTCAAACGGGGAGGAAGTCAATAAGGGTTTACTTAGGCTGCAAACAATGCAGTGAGCCTATTAAGGGGGAATGATTTAAGGGATACATTGCCTGTAAAAAGTTAGAATTCACAAGCTAGCTGTTATGGGTAAATGTATCATTTAAAAAGGGGAACAATGTATGCACATAACATATGTGTACAGAGTGTCCTTCAGGGGCAGATCTGGCTTGCAATTTTTTTAGTCTTAGCACATTTGAAACCACTTCTGGGTATTTCTTGAATGAGTGGCCTTTGATGAAATGTTGTGTTTATAATATTACTTGAAAGATGTGTTATGCTTGTGTAATTTGTTAAATCTTTAATAACACTGTTGATTTAAATAGGATAATGTTTATATTAATGTTTGCTGCAAGTCTTTAAATCATGGGGATGATAATTTAATGATGTAGGCTTGTTGGGGTATATTTTGTTGCTTTGCTTATATTGTTAGCAAAGATTGGGTAGATCTGTTTATGTGTACTGTAATTAGTATGTGATATATATATTTTGGGTAGTAATGTTGATTAGAGGCTTGAGGAGCCTCTAATCAACATTTGGGGATTAGAGGATTTTGGCTCTGGGGGAAGTTTCTGGAGGTATTTGAAGTGATGTTTAACCCTTTGATGGTTTACAGGAGGGCCTGCATTCACCAGGGGACAATAGGGGGTTCAAAGGCTTACACCAGGTTACCGTGCCAGAAGGCTGAGGGACAAAAGTTGATAAGGTTATATGCCCAAGGGGGGTCAAGATGGGCAGCTGTTGTTTACAGTGGCTGTTTTACGACAGGAAGACGGAGCAGAGCTGGTCAGTTAAATGCAGGGGAAGATAGAGATCTATGGTGGCCTGGGGTAAGCAGTTGAGGTGACGATACCAGTCAGCTGTTCACTATAATAGTATGGCGGGAGTGAGCAGTTGGTGGGAGCCGAATGGGGGAAGTAGAGGTCAGAGGTGAAGATTGGGAGGACAGGAAGGTGAGACAGGAGGGTGCTAATTCAGGACAGCTGAGGGAGGAGTGAGCAGAGTAATTAGAATAGGGGCCAGTTCAGGCGCAGTTATGACGTTGGATGTGGCTGACTATTTGATTGAGGAAATAGCCTGAGGTTATCACGGTTCTAGTAGGCCGGGGTGACTTCAGGTTGAGAAGGGGTACTAGACCCTTCGTAGGAATGAGAGTAGGGGCGCTGAAGATGAGTGTAGACTGAGTTAGAAGTAGAGAAGGGAGGAAACAACTAACCATTGTGTGTCTGTATGTTGGTTGATTAACGAGTGTATGAGAGAGAGTTTGAAAGTATTTGTTTATGATATGTGTAATATAGGTTGAAAGCGATGGTGTTTGCAGAGGACAATGTTAAATGATTGGAGTGACTGTGGATGATTGAGTGTGGTCTGTTTTTGTCTATGTTTTTTTCTTTTCAGTGAATGAATGAGGCTGTTGATGACAGGGCGTAACATGGTTCTGTTATCTAGTTAAAGCCTAACAATAGACAGGATGTTGGATCTTGTGTCAGGATCAGATGTCAGCTGGGTAAGCCAGCTGACCACTTTTAGTATAAACCATATCTAGTTATAGTTAAACAATAAGAACGATAATAAGTAGTAAGGCTGTTATCTTGTCAATTTGAATAGAAAATCAGAAACCTTGGTTTATATTACACCTGGAATTGTAGTTATTTGATTCAGTATATACAACGGGCTGAAAACATTACGCCAACACTATGTCATAATTTCAAAAAATGCTGTTATAGTCCAAATACTTACACAAGAGTATTTTAATCGATCGAGGACAAAATGTGACCAGAACACTTACATTAACTTAGAGGTTTCCTACTTTAAAGGGGGTGTGGTAATTTTGATTTTATTTCTTTTATTTGATTTTATTTCTTTTGGATCACTGCCTGAGAACTCAATATATGTATGAATGATATTGAATTAAAATGTTTGATTTATTTTTATTTTTTCTTTCCTTTCTAAAAGCTTTAATTTTCAGGACTGGATGTATTGTATGACAGTGATGAGAGGGACCAGTATAGAGACTGCTGGAATCAGAGGTGTCAGATTGGGCATGACCGATTTGTTCCATTTGTGTGTGTGTGAGGGAATGTGTGTGTGTGAGAGTCGCCAAAAGGAGTGATAGAGCGGAGTGGATGGTTTTGAGGGTGTTCTTTTTATTCCTTTGATATTTTCTTGGTATGCATGAAGCATTCACAAGTGGTCTGCCACATGTGTAATAGGAGGATGTGAATTACTGTTTGGTTTTGATTATTTGTCTTTTTCTTTTCCCAAATATTTTTCATGATCTGGTGAGAGAGAACTGTTGATAGCTGTGAAACATCGGAACAGGATGTCTGAAAGAGCTAAGTAGTGCATTGCACAATTGTATGGATTTTTCAATGGTGTTTCTCTTACAAATTGTTAAATTGATGTGTAATCGGAATTTGCATTGTGCTTTTGTTTCTTCACAGCTCAGTGGGGGGGGGATGCAGAGACAATCCAGGGGCAGGGCACATGATGAATACATTACATTAGATACGGCACAGGTGAAGTAAAACTTCAGTGTTTTCCTGGTTCTTTTCAGTCCAATAGTGGTTATTACCAAAAAGGGGGGAGGGGATTCTTGTATACATTTGCCCCCGCCTCTACAGAACCCCTGAAGGGGGGCCAGGTTGAACTTTTGTGGACAGACGTGGTACGCAGGTTTGGAATAAAGTCCAGACTAATGAGACCTGGCCTGACATGGCTACAGCTTAGCTGCTATGCACAAAGGAGGGGGGCGGAGCCAGTCTGAGGGATGAGCAGGATACGTGTGAGCAAGATCCTCTGGGAATTGTGAAATTGGGCTGTGGGAAACAGGACAATTACTGAACGGAGCTACTGATGGTATTTTTTTTTTGCACATTTGATTTGGTAGGACGCACAAACAAAGGGCGGATAGGTTAAGACACAACGCAGGGATGAGAAATGACATACACATAGATTAGGGAGTTAGACGCTAGGGAGTAGTGAAAAGATTTTTTTCCCCCGCCTTGGTTGTTTGTCTGCCTTTCCCTGCCCATGGAGCTGTGGAGACGAGGAGGTAATTGTATGACCAGGGTTGGTCATAAGGGGGGAGGATAGATGAGAAACGCAGTTGATTAATTATGCAAATGTGATTGTACTATTTTAAGAAAAAATTAGCAGGAAGAAGATATTATTTCAGAGAATGAATGTAAAGTGAAAATATTGTGATACTAATGTATGTTTTCTCTCAACCAGATCATCTAAGAGGTTGGAACATCTTTACTATAGATTAAGAATACTGATTTTAATGTGTACATTTTAGATACAAATAATTTTTAATTGTTTTCAACAAATCCAAAAGTTGTTTAAAAGGTGGGCCTCTGGCTTGAGGAGCAAAAGCTTATTGATGATATGTACCAAAGAATAATGAAAAAATTGAGAACAAATTTAGAAATATTGGAACAAATTATGATTTTTGTTATTATGTTAAATTGTATGGTTAGTATGTATAGAAATCAAGTCAAGATACTGGTTTATGACAATGTAAATTGTCAAAGTGAGGAATTATGGTATATTGACTTGAGCAGACTGTTAGATCAACCCTGAAACTGAAAATATCTGTTATAATAGTTAATTCAAAATAATGCTTTAATATTGAACTGTAGCATTACATGGAGGCTACTGCAATGAAGATGCAAATATGGTCAGTGTTGTGTGACATTCTGGGGAGCTTTCAGGCAACCCCCCTCATGTTAAGACTGTTTACTCAACTGTATTTAGAAGAACAGTTGGAGACACAGGGGGGCAGGTCATAAAAGCCCCCGCATGCTAAAACTGTTTGGGACACAACCAAGGAACTATTAATTCAGTATACTTTATATAGGAAATCTGGTATTAAAATATGGACAACTCCACATTGGTTTAATGCTGAATATAGATGTAACTCATTACATTAAAGCTACAAATTGGAAAAGGTTCTAGTGTTCAACTGCCAATTCATTCTCTCTTGGGGGGAGAAGATGCCAACTCATCAACATACGACGGCCCCCCCCGGTTGCTGCAGGCAACCACACAACGAGGACATGTTGGGGCAGACAGCCCCAACAGAAGACCGCCTGTTTTTAGATACTTGTGATTGGTTGAACCAGTTTAAAAATAGTGAGGTCATTTAGCCTATAAATATTGGATCAGTAAAGTTAGTTGGGAGGCCAGCCAAGACGCACCCATCCCCAGGGGGTCATGCTGGTCTCCACTGCTGCCACAGACTGTACTTTGCCGCTACGTGAGTAAAACTGTATAGAATAATCACTGTTTGTGAATCACTGTTTGTGATAAATAGAAATGCCTATCTTAGACCAGGTTTAATCATGTGGTGGCAAAGAGTACTATAGTCTATTCCATTGATAAACATGACTTATTTTATGTGCAAAACTGTCTTGATGTGAAGAGCCACTGTGAATGGGCTATATGATTATGTAAACCTCATCAATCCTTTTGTACAATCATGTCTTATGAAAAATTATGAATAATTCCTGTATGTAACTGATGCATTATCCACCTTTGGCCTCTCTGCAAATAAATACATGAGTTTGAATTCGAACTCTGTGGTCTGGACTGCACGTTTATTCCTTGCTGGCGATATTGGAAGTCAGATGAGGAGACCATTCTATCACTTACGATCTTTACCCTCCTTCCAGATAACAACCTCATTGCTGTAAATAACCTTAGGTATTGTGATTAGAATATACCACACAAGCAAGATGCAAAATGAGGTATGGATGTAGTGCAAATCTCTTTAATGAATAGATAAATATGATGTAGTGTTAACATGTTTAAAGTGTATAAAAAGTGAGTGTTAAGGTGAGTGTTTGTTTAAAGTGGCCCTGTGAGGATTGGTTCATTCCCCGCCACACGCTCCGCTCCTTTAAGGTGCTGTGTTGATTGGTGCATTCCCCGCCACACGCTTTTGGAGCAAGTATCAATTCCAGCGCGCACCTGTCATAGTTTTTGATTAGCGCCCCAGAGGCTTTTTATACTGGGACTTCCCTTCAATCGATGTCGGGTCGTTTTGGAATACAACTGCTTTTGCCTGCTTTTTCCCCGTTGCTGTGCCTCGTCTTCTTTCCCTGCAGGACTTTCTGTGGAGATCCGCTGATGAGAACCTTGTTCCCCGTTTGGAGCTGCGCCTCGTTTACCCGCTTTACGCGTTTGCGCTTGGGTGAGTTGGAACCAAACCCCTCTGGATTATTCTGTCTGTGTGTGTGATGAACACCGAAGATTATCATTTTTGCTTGCACTGGACTCAGTTGAAGTGTGTGTTTTGAAGAGACACTGAAGATATCATTTCTGTTTGCACTAAACTCAGCTAACTTGTGTGTTGTGGAGAACACTGAAGATTGTTACTGTTCATTGGTTCTGGACACAGCTAAGGGAGGAGGGAACCACACTGCCTCTGTGTTTCGTTGGACTGTTATTGATATCTCTCTCTCTCTCCGTTTTCCACCTCGAGTTAAAGCTGGGAGTATCTGCAGAGCCGCTACAACGTCAGATACCGATTCCCCTCTGCTATCACCAGGAGGATCTGCAGAGCCGCAGAGAACTCTGCCGATGGCAGTCTCCCTTGTTGTTTCATAATTGTTACTTTACCCCTTTTGTGACTCTGTAAATAAATACGCCCTAGTATTTGGCTAACTCTGAACTTCCTGTCTGTGCCGTGCGATTGAGGTCGGTTCAAACCCTAACATTACGACCCGACCATGACGACCTCAGCCGACACAGACAGGGTCAGAACAGCGTTGGCGGTCCAGATTGAATTAACCAACGACCACAGCCTACAGCTAGGTGCGGCTGCGGCTGCTGTACAGGAGCTCCGAGACTAGGTCCTGCCTATTCAGGAGTCCCTTGGCTCTCTGGCTAGCCTGCAGACAGCCCAGGGTAATCAGCAGACTAATATTCTCCACCAATTACAAGCGCTGAGTGAAGCCGTTAACACCTTGCTTGTAACCCCACCTACTACAGGAGCCTCGGCCGGAGCATCACCCGCAGCCGTGGCAGGCCCGGCGCCTCCCGATCCCGCACCTCGGGAGCCCCGTCTCTCCGAACCACGGTTGTTCAATGGTAACTTCGAGGATTGTGCCACATTCATCATGCAATGTGAGTTGGTTTTTCGTCATCAACCCAGCCGATTCACTTCAAGGGGAGCCCGAGTGGCTTACATGACTAACCTGCTCTCAGGCCGGGCAGCACAGTGGGTTACTGCATCCTGGGCAATGGGGGCTGATTTCTGTTTTTCCTACCCAGACTTTGTGGCAGAGCTCCGCAGGGTTTTCCACCACCCAGCCCGTGGCCAGGACCCTGGAGCTCGGTTGGGCACCTTCCGGCAGGGCAGTGGCGGGGTCACCGACTACGTGCTGGAGTTCAGACTGGCTGCAACGGAGAGCGGTTGGAATGATCAAGCGCTTCATCTCACCTTCATGAGGGGGCTCAACGACGCTGTCAGGGACCAGCTCGCGACCCGTGAGGAACCTGAGTCCCTCGAGGACCTATTCAGCCTCGCCATTCCCATCGACGGACGCCTCCAGGAGAGAAGACGTGAGAGAACCCGACCGGGACCTCCAGAGGTTCCCCAGACCCCCCGTACTCGTGACGGTACTGCGGCCCGCCCTGCTCCCAACACAACTGGTGGTTCCTTCCCCTCCCGTTCGGTGCCCGGGGAGGAACCCATGCAGCTGGGACGTTCACATCTTAGCCAAGCTGAACGGGAGGCAAGGTTCAGGTCCGGCCTTTGCCTCTACTGCGGTCGGGATGGACACCGTATCTCCAACTGCCCCACCCGGCCAAAAGACCTGGCTCGCCGGGACCCCGGGAGATCCTGGTGAGCCGTTTTTCTCGTTCCCAGAGCCGTGCACCATCTAGCCGTCTGATGAGCGTCACCCTGGCCTGGGCGGACCAACGGGCCACGGTGGAGGCACTCATTGACTCGGGTGCTGAAGAGAGTTTCCTAGACTTCGAGTTTGCTACCCGGGCCAACATTCCACTAGAGGACCTCGTGAGGCCATTGGAGGTGTTCGCATTGGACCAACACCGCCTGGCTGACATCACTCAACGCACCTGTCCTGTCCTGCTCACCATTGCTGGTAACCACATTGAGAGACTCCAGTTTTTTATCACCAGATCCCCTCTTGTCCCAGTAGTCCTGGGCCGGCCCTGGCTCGCGCTGCACGAGCCCCACATCGCCTGGTCCTCCGGTACCATCAGGGGGTGGAGCTCCTCCTGTCATGCCCAGTGTCTTCAGGCGGCGTCCTGTCCCTCGCCCCGGAGATCCATTTGTGAGCCGCCTCCGGACCTCTCGACCATACCCCCCAAGTACCACGACCTCGAGGAGGTTTTCAGTAAGTCCAGGGCTCAGGCCCTTCCGCCTCACCGGCCTTACGACTGTGCCATCGACCTCCGCTCAGGGGCTCCCCTTCCCGGCAGCCGCCTCTACAGTCTGACCGTCCCTGAGAAGGCAGCGATGGATCAATATATCTCTGAGTCCTTGGAAGCAGGACTCATTCGGCCTTCCTCCTCCCCTGTGGCGGCCGGTTTCTTCTTTGTTGGGAAGAAGGATGGAGACCTTCGACCCTGCATCGACTCCCGCCAGCTCATCATGGACCCCGGCCTGATCACCGACTTCCATCGTGCTCACCCTAATGAGCCGGGTCGGGCTGGTCGCCGGGTGGCTCCCGTGGAGGGGGGGGTACTGTGAGGATTGGTTCATTCCCCGCCACACGCTCCGCTCCTTTAAGGTGCTGTGTTGATTGGTGCATTCCCCGCCACACGCTTTTGGAGCAAGTATCAATTCCAGCGCGCACCTGTCATAGTTTTTGATTAGCGCCCCAGAGGCTTTTTATACTGGGACTTCCCTTCAATCGATGTCGGGTCGTTTTGGAATACAACTGCTTTTGCCTGCTTTTTCCCCGTTGCTGTGCCTCGTCTTCTTTCCCTCCAGGACTTTCTGTGGAGATCCGCTGATGAGAACCTTGTTCCCCATTTGGAGCTGCGCCTTGTTTACCCGCTTTACGCATTTGCGCTTGGGTGAGTTGGAACCAAACCCCTCTGGATTATTCTGTCTGTGTGTGTGACGAACACCGAAGATTATCATTTTTGCTTGCACTGGACTCAGTTGAAGTGTTTTTTTGAAGAGACACTGAAGATATCATTTCTGTTTGCACTAAACTCAGCTAACTTGTGTGTTGTGGAGAACACTGAAGATTGTTACTGTTCATTGGTTCTGGACACAGCTAAGGGAGGAGGGAACCACACTGACTCTGTGTTTCGTTGGACTGTTGGATCTCTCTCTCTCTCTGTTTTCCACCTCGAGTTAAAGCTGGGAGTATCTGCAGAGCCGCTACAACGTCAGATACCGATTCCCCACTGCTATCACCAGGAGGATCTGCAGAGCCGCAGAGAACTCTGCCGATGGCAGTCTCCCTTGTTGTTTCATAATTGTTACTTTACCCCTTTTGTGACTCTGTAAATAAATACGCCCTAGTATTTGGCTCTGAACTTCCTGTCTGTGCTGTGCGATTGAGGTCGGTTCAAACCCTAACAGGCCCCTGTTGAGGCCCCACTTTGTTTAAAGTGAGGCCCCTGTTGATGGCCCCTGTTGAGGCCCTACTTTGTTTAAAGTGAGGCCCCTGTTGTAGAAGATCATCTGACTCTGAGGAATGTGATTTTTTAGAAGTGCTCAATCTATGTATTTTTATGGCTACGTTTAGACTGCAGGCAACAGTGGCCCAAATCAGATTGTTTTGCTCATGTGTGACTGATCTGTTTTTATCATAACAGTGTGAGCAGCACAAATCACATGAAATCAAGATTTTTCCAATTCTAATTTGGGTCACTTTGATATGTGGTCCTAAATCAGATACAGGTCTGATTTCTTTCCAATGTGACCTCAGTCTGAAGAGCTATATCGAAATGCATGAGACTTTTATGTCAGATTGACATTCATCACAATTCTGCTCAGTGAATACAAACATGGAGGTCACCTGTGATGGAGGTGGTCAGTGGAGGGACAGTGAGGTGTTTACCTTATAAGTATAAGGTAAAGCAAAACCTGAGGGGACGTATCATAACTGGTCTGTTTGAAAGCATATGGAAAGAAGAAATGGCTCTTATTCACCTCCTACTCGCCCCCATAATCATCTGCTCATGAATTAGCTGGCCTTCACTGCACATCAATTTATACATTAAACTATAAACTGTGACTTCAGTGTCCTCCATGTTTACGTCCATCTTCAGGAGCGTGACTAGTTCATAATGGAATCTGATAGTGGCCACATCATTTCTTTTTCTCTTAAATGTGAACAGCCAAATCATAGCTCAAGTGGGAAAACCTGGGTTGACTAGTTGTTCTGTTTCGTTAAGGCTTCGCTCAGCACCAGTAGCACTGTACTTCACTTCGTGTACATACAATGAATAAAAAAATTCCACCATGTACCTTTACATCCCCATATTCGTCTGACCACACCCCCTTCCGCTTACCTTCATAAGCAGGTGTGTGGTCACCTACTCGCCTCCTTCTTCACTTTCACCACAAGGAAGTGCCTCGGTAGATCCCCACTTGACGAGGTTGTTAGCTGAATAAAGTTGAGACATGTTTACATTGTGCTTATTTTTTTCTTCTCTCATATATATTAGATCGAAAAACCTAAGTCATAATGTCTACTCCGGAGGGTCGTGTTCGCAGCGCCACTCTCCACCAGCGATTCTCCATTTCCGCCTCCGCCGTACGTCCTGGAGCGGGGCTGTTGCCTCTCTCGTGGTTGACAGCCACGCCCGGTAGGCGTCCGATGGGTAGTTCGCCTCTCCAAGGAGCTGGTGCACCGGTGCCGTCGCCTATGCGATGGCCTGGTTCTGGCTCTGGTTCCTCTGTTTCCGAGGAATCGTCCGCTGTTGGGCGTCCGGTTCCTTTGGTTCCAGGGGATTTGAGAGGCAAACTTTTTGCGTCGGCTCGCTCCCGTCGCAAGATGGTGGCTTGCAGACGCGAACAGCCAGGGTTTGGTGAGTTGCTGGAGCCCAGTGAGGATGCGTCGGTCTCTACATGCCCAATGGAAACAGAGGATTACATGGTAGAGGCGGACGGGTACTTATTTGAAGGCCCGGTGGAGACAGGTATCCCGCCCATCCAGGTAACACTGGAGGGGGGTGAGATGTCTCCTTGGGGCGCCTCGTTTGAAGACGTTGGAGAAGAACCTCTGAGTCGTCGGCGGGATGCCCTGCTATCAGCCACATCGGAGTGTGGCTCCTTGACCAGTAGCAGCCTGCTGTATGTGAGGGATGCGGGCTCGGTGGAGGAAAGTCTGCAGGGGGAGCTGCAGGCTTTGTTCCCCGAGCTCATGGCGGTGGCAGCAGTCGCAAACGGCGTGCCGCTGCCGCAGCCACTGCCTGTTCCTGTCCCTGATGATCTCATAGGTCATTTATGGCAGCGTCGCCCGGTGAGAGGGGTGGACGTTGTCTATCCATTCTTCCCCTCAATGGGGGCCTATGTTCATCAGGGCCAGGTGGTGTCCCACATCATAGGCCTCACCCCCGCCTACGTACAAGTTACGCGGGTGGCCGGTTTGGTCGACGGTATGAGAGAGGGCGTGCCACAGCTTGATAGGCCGATGGCCGCGCTACTCTGTCCGGAGGTGGTGTGGGAGCCGTTACGGAAGCCGGTTCCTCAAGGGAAATCGGCTAGGCGGTTGGCTTACTGGAGCGACCAGTCATTTATCGCCGGAACACAATCTCTAGCTGCTGCGTCTAACATCGCACAGCTGGCAAGATTCATGTCCGGGATATTGACGGGCGGCATGGAGCTGAGTGATGTACAACATGACCAGCTCTCCCAGGCGGCAGGAGCTGTCCTGCATCTGACTCAGCTGCAGGCCATAGCCGCTGGGAAAGTGCGCGCCCTGGCGACTCTGAACCAGCACCACCTTTGGCTGGAGCAGGCGCGTGTGCCGGAGAAGAAGAGGCTTCCACTTCTGACGGCACCCCTCTCCGACGCTGGACTGTTCGGGAAGGCCCTACAGTTGATGACCTCCACCTGTAGAGAAATGCAGGAGGAGCGCTCCGTGCTTCAACCTCATTTTCCCCCTCCCGATGTTGCCGGTGGGGTCAGACGGCTGCCACGACGTCGAGCGTCTTCCGCCGTGACTGCTGCTACCACCACCGCCACTGCTGGTCCTTCAAGGAAGAAGGCCAGGAGGAGAGAGAGCGCCACCGCTACAGCCGACCCATCTACGCCCGGAGGTGACGGTAGGGACCGTCGAGACCAGCCGCCGATTGCTTACCGTCCCTCCGGGGCTCCACGGGGTGGCAAATCCCGAGCGGCTCGTGGCGGCAGGCGCCGCTAGACACAGTGACTTTTTCCCCTGTGGTCCCCTCTGTTTTTCCCTTCCCGGCCCTAACATATTATGATTTTGTTCAAAAATAAAGAGTCCCCTCTAAAGGGTTACTCACCAAACATATGATGGGGTTGCAAAGTGTGAATCTTCACTAGTATGGGTTGATAGGAGGGTTACGTTCATGTTAAGAGCTTTAAGCAAGGTCTGCAGCCTACACTCGGTTGAAAAAGGGTTTTTTCTGCCTCGGCCTGAGTCTCCACATAAGGTAGAGGTTTCTTGTATGTTCTGTTGCTTGCACGAGTAATGTTGAGCTACAACACTGTTGTGTTGGTTGCAGTAATGCTCGTATGAACACGTACCACGGCTCAGCCGTTCTCGCTCTCTCTATCAGTGTTTTTCTATGTTCAACATGGATGCGGGTGTAGGATTCAACCACACACGCGACTTGGTTTTGTTGTAAACCCTGTTCACAGTTGACTGTGGTTAGCATGCATTGTATTAGCTTGCGCTATTCATTAGCATTGCTATTAAAGGTATCGTGTGCTAAAGTTGTTGCTGTGTGCAAGGGAAGGGCGTGTGAGGGGGTACCGGATAAACCCCTCCTTCCCTCTTCTGATTGGTCAGGGGGTTTATTCATCTCTTGTTGGTCCAGTCAGGGCCAAGTCGTTAGGCGACTTGGCAGGGAGGGGGGGGGGGGAAGGGTTCCCTAAACTCTGCTCCTATTACACAGGTGTTGAGTATTGGGTTTCCCCCCGTCATAGCACACGTCATTACGCACGTTGCTATTTGACGATGGCTTCCGTGAGTTAGGCCGTATGACGGTCTGTTGTTGTCAAAGTGTCGGGATAGAGCGTGGGTTCCACTACGCTTGATATATGTGTAACTTGAGTCGGTTGGTCACATGACTCAAGATTGCCATGGCTGTTTCACTCTATGACTCACGTGGGAAGCCTCCCTGAGGAGCTCCGTCTAAATCATCTGTGGTGGGGGTGACTGGATATAAAAATGTAAACAGTTTTATCCTCAGCTGTGTCAAATGGGGTTCATACAGTCGGTGCTTCTTTTCTTTTTTAATAAAAGAGTGTGGAGTATAGGAAGCACCACACCCCTCTTGTCGTTTCTCCCAGGCGCCTTGAGGATTCAATGAAGGGTCTACATTAGCCTGTTCATTGATGTGGTTGTGTCCCGATGCATGCATGGTGCTAGCTCGGGGTGTTTCTGATGGGAATCATGCGGGTAGCTAGTACGCCTTGGTTGCTTGTGGTTAAAACAGCGTTTTTATAAAGCAACTGGGATGGAGGGTTTGTCCTCTTCCGAGAACCTGGTACTGGTTCTCGACGGGTTCTCGTTCATGTCTGGGGGATGTTAACGGAATAAGATCTGAACATAGGTAGAGGGGTCTCACGCCCTTGGGGTGGGCCACCGAGCACGGTTCACACCGGCCCGTCTGGGTGGCGCCTTCTTTTCATGTTTTTGATCGACACGCATATCTGTCCCTTCTCACTAGGCTGGTCGCCGTGGTTAGGGCACGGGACTGGTTCTGGTCGCGCTGGTCCAGGTCAGTTAACCCGTTTTCCGCCGGGGATGCAGATCTGCTGTTCTGGTACCCTGAGGGACTTAGGCTTTTTTTGGGGAAAAAAATGCCGGGTCGGCCCGGGGTGTCACAAGGTTAGACGTTATGGAGACCCTTGTTGGGTACTCTTTTGTACCTGGCACTATCTTAAGGGGCTGGTTCTCTTTTCTTCGCTCCTCTCTCACGCTTGGCGGAGAGAGGGCTGTTGGGGTGGTCTTCTGGACCTTCTCTGGTAACCCTGTGTGCTTCCCGAGCCGCCGGGCCCGGTCCGAAGTAAAGTTTCGTTGATACCGTAGACCTGGGATAACCCTTTTTCTTGAGGGGTTATAGGAACAACCACCGCATTGGTACCATGGGGGTGGTTGATTCCCTGGTGTGTTGGAGCGGAGTCAACTCCCGGGTTACCCGGTTGAGTGTGCCCCTGCACGTTCATGACGTCTGCCAATCGTGTCAGCCTTCTCTGCCTCAACCCCTCTGGGTGTTTTTTTTTTTTAATGGAGGCTTTGTCATGGTGATCAACAATGCTAGCATGCGCCCCTTCTGCCGGGGGGGGCTGTTTTCAGCTGACTCCTTTGGCGCCTGTCTCGTCCACAGTGCTCCAGGCTCAGGTTACAGCCTGCTGCCTGGTTTCCCCGGTGCGCTGCCTGCTTCCGTTGGTTAACTTTTGAGTGCTTACGGCCATGCTGACTGCCTGTGTTTCAGAGTCAGTGTGCCAGGCGGTGTGCTATTGGGGGGAAAGGGCCCGCTCTTGGAGGGGCCCTATCCGAATACGCTGGCGATGTGGGGGGCGGTGTCACTAAGTGACCACCTGGTGGGGTCTTGATGCCTGGTGTCATTGACCTCTCCAGGCCCCCTTTTTCCGGGGGATCCAGTCCCTTCAGTGGGACTGGGTCTTCCTTCGCGCTCCGCTGCTACGGCCTTGCCACGGGGTTGGGGTTTCTCTTGACCCCGTGATTTTGGGGGCAGTAACGAGGTTGTTCCTTCCGTTCGTTCCCTGGTGGCATGCGGGTTGTGCGTGTGTGTAGTCGTGGGGTCAAGCCACGGTCTGCTCACCCTGTGCGTTGAGTTGCTTGAGTTCCTCTTCGCCTGGTCGGATCCGTCGCCCTCCCGTAAGCCTCCACTAGGGAGGGTGTCCTCCATTAGGGAGGGTCGGGGGGGCTCGGTCCTCCCCGGTCTGATGGTTGTGGGGGGCCTCAGTGGGGTGTATTTGTCGGGCTAAGGCTCCCGCTCAGCCCCCGTTGTGCTACTGGTGCTGAGCGAAGCCTTAACGAAACAGAACGTAAGGTTATGAATATAACCAAGTTCTGTGAGTTATGGTGCGCTCAGCACCAGGAAGCCGCTGCTGCCCTTGATCTCGCCTTGTGGTGAAAGTTTGGGAAGGAGGCGAGTAGGTGACCACACACCTGCTTATGAAGGTAAGCGGAAGGGGGTGTGGTCAGACGAATATGGGGATGTAAAGGTACATGGTGGAATTTTTTATTCAGTGTATGTACACAAAGTGAAGTACAGTGCTACTGGTGCTGAGCGCACCATAACTCACAGAACTTGGTTATATTCATAACCTTACGATAACCGACCGGCATGTCACGGGTTAAGTGTAACTGTGGTTGTTAGGGTTAGTTTATTGGTTATTGTTAGGGTTAGTTTATTGGTTATTGTTAGGGTTAGTTATTGGTTATTGTTAGGGTTAGATTATTGGTTATTGTTAGGGTTAGTTTAGTGATTATTGTTAGGGTTATTTTATTGGTTATTGTTAGTGTTGTGAAGGATCAGATTAAACCGAATATGTATATTTATTTATATATATATATTTAATTGTATTTGTATATCGTTTGATATCCCCTGTATATTCCTTGTACAATATGCACTGAATATCCCTTTAGTCTACTAAACAGCCCATAATAGTTTCATTCTACCATTGGACGAGAACCTGGCGCCAGGTTGCCATACCCCTAGGTCCAAGTTCAATCGTGCCGCCTAACATGTCGTGGCAAGCCCCGGTTCCGCGCAGGAATATGTCGGGCGAAATACGAATGGTACTATTTGTTCATAGCGCATATATATATGGCGCAAGTAAAGTAGAACTTCCCTTTTAGTCCAGTTCTTTACCCTCCAACAGAGTGACAGACGCAAAGCCTCCCCACGACGCACGTGTGGTGTAGTAAGGCCTACTTGGCCCAGAATAGGCATTGAGATATCGTGTAGATTAATAGTTGAATAGTCATAGTTTGGCACTATACCGTCGAGTTGGACGTATTCTATTAAGCTAATAATAGTCTATTTATGTATGGTGCATCGTTCGGTTAGAGTTCTAAAGTTATCAGTACCCCCCATCGTTCCTGACGTTATCTGGACGCTTAACCAGGCTGGGCAGACCCCTAGTGGTGCTTGCATCCGAGGAGCTCCGAGCCAAGAGCGACTGGACCTGTATATTGGATTACTCTACCCGGACGACGGCGAGCCTTCCACGGCTTGGATTATGCTTTGGGTGCTTTGATTATTCCATGGATAAAGGCCAACACTGCGGAGTGTTGGAACTACCCCCCCGGAGAGGACTCCAGGTGAGACGGCGCTCTACACCAGTGAGGTCGCCTCACGTCTCTCCGTTGTGGACCGGCAGCTACCGTCCACAGAGGGTCCAGCTGTATTCGTCTGCGGCCCGAGGTTCTGTGGGCACCGTGTCCAAGACTTTGGATTCTCCCAAGACACCGTCGGCCAGATGGGATACCGCCAGCGGCTTCTCTAACCCCCCCCTCCTACTGTCTTACAACCAGCGGGACCCCCCCCCCCCTTAGTGTATCCAGCTATAATCATCTAAGTACCATCGCTATCGTTTCCTAAATATTCCAGGTTGTATACTTACTCCCTGCGTAACCAGAGATTGGACATTCAATGTTGATTTACCTACGAATACTCATTTGCCATAAAAGTGCATATTTCATATTTCAAATCATAAATGTAATTAAGTGATCGTTGTATACACCTTTTGCTGTATTAAACCTTCGATTTGGTACATTTGTGTGGATTCGTTTCATCAGGTGGGAAAGTGTTCATCATACTTATATCTTGTACTGGATGGCCAGAAGTTAAAGTACATGAGGTAGTGGTATTAAATATCATATCTAACAATACAGTCAGGGAATTGTACCCCTCAGTTACAATTGGTCCTTCGAGCCGGAGGGTAACTAGTGTAATATTAATATAGTGTTATTAATATCGAAATGGCCTATGATGAACACTCCACGAAACGATCCTCCTAACCTAGAACGCCCGCGGCGCAGACGACAGACACCTCAGTACTTAGAGGCTTACACTGTCAGTCAACTACCTAGCCTTCGACAAACGGTAAACGCGGTAGAAGTAGAAAGTAAAATTATGTCTGACCTTAACGACCAGGTTTCCCCGACCACAGAGGCCCTAGTAGGTCCTAATGTAACTGACCAAGCTCACGGTGGGGACCAGGAGGGAATTGACATGCCTTTACCCCCCGCCACTACCCAAGAAGTAGTCCCCGACCAGCCCCGGGAGGAAGACAACCCTACAGAGAGAGAACTCTGCACGGAAAAAGAGGAGGAGAGCGCCGAGGAACTAGAGCTCCAGGACTCCCCAACGAGTACCCCCAGGAGCGGCTCACGCAGGAGCGGCTCACCTCCACAACCGCCTTCCCCCAGCGAAGCGGAGAGGATACTACAACAGGCGTTCCTCGTCAGCCTGACAGCCTCTACCGAACGCGATCGACTCCAAGCGCAGGCGCTTAGCGAGCGCGAACATTTTACTATTGAAAGAGAACGCCTCCAAGCGCAGCAACGGAGCGAAGAAGAGCGCACACGCCTGGAGATGAGACGCCTCCAGACAGAAGCGAATATGGCAAGAGACCGGGCCGACGCCCAGCGCGCCGCTGCCGGTGCCCAAAGAGACGCAGAGCGCGACAGACTACAAGCGCAACTAATAGAGCAGCTGATCAAAAGGACAACACCCTCTCCCTCCGCCAGGGGTTCAAGGAACTCGTCGAGACAACAGTCAAGGGCAGCGTCTCCTCAACGAGCAAGCGACCCTGAACTTGACCAACAGACCGAGCCTACACCCCCCGCAGACCCCCTTCACAGACCGGTCCAAGCGAGACCCAGCTACAAGGAAGGAGCGGCATACACTGCGGAGAAGCTAAATAAACGATTACAGGATCTGGAGGATCTGATAGAGGAAGAAGAGGGAGAGGAGGAGAACCAAGCCCGACGACAGCACAGTACTCCACCGGACCAGGAGGTCCCATACAGTCCAGGCTATACCCCCGCGGCGCTGCGCTACAGACCCCCGACTCTATTCACGGGTGAGCACGACGCACGACCAGCCCCGAGGAACAGCACCTGGACCAGCGGGCCATGGTACCCTGTCAGTACCAGCCCACAGCGAGGCGCAAGAGGGGACTCGCCCAGGAGGTCTCTCCCCCAACGCTCGCCGATGTATCAGCCATCCACGGCGTCATACAATGCCACGCCGTCATTCCCAGACTTCGCCTATGAGAGTCGAGCACAGTACACGGAGCTCCGGATGTGCTTAGAGACAATGATGGTGGATGTCGCTGATGAACGCCACAAGTATGCAATATTACTGAAGCACCTGAAAGTACCGCGAGCGCACAATATAGCGCTAGCCTATGCTACCTCTTCGACTCCATACACAGCGGCCCTTGCAGCGCTGGATCAGAGATATGGACGTATATGGGATTACGTAATCCAAGAGATAAGGCATATTGATCGCCTACCCCCAGCCACAGACAATCGCTCACTAGACGACCTGTCAATCAAAGTGCAGTCCCTGGTAGGGATGCTGGGAGCGCAACGGGAGAAGGGCATGCATGAGCTATACGCCAACTCTAACGTCGAGAGGATTTTGGAGAAGCTGCCACCCGCAAGACAGGAGCGTTTTAGGCGGCAGAGGGATTACCGGGATCCCAACGGCCCCGAGCCATCCCTCCTTGATCTAGCCGACTTCCTGGCTAGAGAAGTCAGCAGCTTACGACTGGATACCTTCGGGCGGAGCACGCCAAGCTCCAGAGAGGGACCCAGGAGAATACATGATGGAAGAAGATCGGTGACTGTCATGCACCAATCAGAGTCAGTACAGAGCAGTAAGAGTCACAGCACCCCCTCGAGAAAAGAGAAGTGGAAGATAGCGTGTCCCTACTGTGAGAAAGAACACTGGCTGTCACAATGTGACCTATTCACAAAGATGAATGCAGAAGAAGTGAGTCAATGGATAAAGTCCAACCGGCGCTGTTATCGATGTGCGCGGCCCCACATGGCAGCCGAATGCCGCCTAAAGAAAAGGTGCAGCCGGTGCGATGGAGCCCATCTAGATATACTACACGAAAGTAACGGAAGACGGCCTATACCTGCACCACGGAGCGGCACCAAGGCAAGTGTCATGTACATTGACCCCGCCAGCAGCAGCGGAGCCCAAGTGCTCTTAAAGGTAGTCCGTGTGACATTGAGCTACCAAGATAAAGTCATGGACACTTACGCCGTCCTTGATGACGGGTCAGAGAAGACCCTTCTGCTCGCCTCCGCTGCGACCCAGTTGGGACTGCGAGGGAGCAAGAACGAAATGACGATTCGGACAATAAGAAGAGATTTAAAGACGATAAAGGGCGAGAATGTCTCCTTCACCATCGCAGCCAACGGGCAGCCAGAGCGACGGTACAAGATCACAAATGCTTTCACCAGCCAAGAAATAGGACTATCGCAGTACACCTACCCTGTCACCAAGTTGATGGATAAATATGTGCACCTGCGCCAATTACCTATCCCGCTCATAGACGGCGCTACCCCGACCCTGCTGATCGGCTCCGACCATGCAGAACTCATAGTCCCGATTGACCGGGTCCATACAGGCCCCCGAGGCTGTCCTGCAGCAGTCGAGACCCGCCTAGGGTGGACCCTACAAGGCCCCCTCGCTAAATCTCTCAACCGAACAGCAGCCACTAGCTGCTTCCACTCCAGAACGACAGAAGAAGACACCACTCTCCTGCAGCATGTCGAGAGGCTATGGACCCTAGAGACAATGCCCTTTAAGAACGAAAAGAAAGATATTCGCTCTAAAGAAGACATTTACGCCATCAACCTACTCGAGCAGGGGACAAAGAGAGTCACAGTCGGGGGAGTGATGAGATACGCAACTCCACTCCTGAGGCGAGAGGGAATGCCCACCTTTCACGCAAAGAAAGACGCCACGGAGCGTTATCTACTGAACACAGAGCGGCGCCTAGCCAAAGACCCCGCTCAAGAGAGTGTGTACCGAGCTGAGATTGAGAAGCTAATCACAGCGGGACACGTAACAAAGATTGACATTAAAGAGGCCGATCAGACGACCGAATCATGGTACGTGCCGCATCACAAGGTCCATCACAACGGCAAGGATCGCATTGTGTTTAACTGCAGCTACCAGATCGGATCCCAAAATCTGAATAAAGAGCTCTTGCCCGGCCCCACACTCGGCCCCTCCCTACTAGGCGTGTTACTGCGCTTCCGCCAGGACAAGGTGGCTATCAGCGGGGATATCAAAGGGATGTTCTTGCAGGTGAGACTAGTAGAGGAGGACAAGCCTCTGCTACGGTTCCTATGGAGAGAGAAGATCGGAGATGAGAACCCATCCATCTACCAGTGGGAAGTACTCCCCTTCGGAACCACATGCAGCCCGTGCTGTGCTACATTTGCACTACAGAAACACGTCACAGAGGACCCAGCAGCAGATGAAGAGGTCCAACACAGTGTGAAGAACAGTTTCTACGTGGACAACTGTTTACAAAGCGTTTCGACTCAAGAAGAAGCCGAGGCTCTCCTAATCAAGTTACGCGCCTCCCTGATCAAAGGCGGCTTTGATCTCAGGCAGTGGGCCAGCAGTGACCCGCACGTATTGCGCAGCCTCTTCTCCGCGGACAAGGCTGCCAGCAGCGAGACCTGGATGGCGACAATCCCAGGAGAAGCCCAAGAAATGACACTAGGACTACTCTGGCGCTTCAAAACAGACTCGCTCCACTATAGACACAAACCCTTGGCTCCAGAGCAGGGACGGTCGGCGGCGATACCGACCACCAGACGGAGTGTGTACAGAACACTCGCCAGACAATATGACCCGTTGGGATGTATTCTACCTTACACCACCAGGGCAAAGATGATTGTACGAGCACTATGGGACAAGGACCAGGGCTGGGACGACCCAATACCCGCACACCTTGCCTCAACATGGAGAGAGTGGGAGACGGAACTCCGCTCACTCCCAGGTGTCAATATACGCCGCAGCTACTTCCCATCCACAGTGAGGCCAGAGACATGCGAGATTGATCTACACGTCTTCAGCGACGCCTCCGAAGTAGCCTACGGATCGGTGGCCTACCTGCGTGCCCAAGAGAGGGGAGGAAAGATACACACTGCTTTCATCCTGGCCCGCTCAAGAATAGCCCCACGTAAGCAACAATCTATCCCACGTCTAGAGCTCTGCGCAGCCCTCGCAGGAGCGCATCTAGCCACGTTAATCCAACGTGAACTCACCATTCCGGTGCATAGAACAATCTTGTGGTCAGATTCCACGACAGTACTCACATGGATCAAGTCTGATTCATGCAGATACAAAGTCTTCGTGGGAGTCAGAGTCACCGAGATTCAAGAGTTAACAGAAGAAGCAAGCTGGCGGTATGTGGACACCAAACACAACCCAGCTGACGTCATCACCCGGGGAATGTCTCTGGATGACCTAACCCGTCGCAACATCTACAGTGACGGACCAGAATTCCTCAAGCTCCCGGAAGGAGATTGGCCTACGCCCACCCCGAGGGAAGCAAGTAACGAGGAGGCTGAGAACAAGAAACCTATGTTCTGTGGACTGAGCACAATCGCCTCCACAGACTCCAACATAGATGACTGCATTACCCTAGAGAGTGCGCAGCAAAGAACATTCCTGCGGCACCACCCAGAGATTCAGTCCACCACTGACATGTCAGCAGCTGACTACGAAGAAGCAGAACTTCTTCTACTACAACGAGCCCAGAGAGACTCGTTCCCCGATGAGCTAGACTGTCTACAGGGAGGAAACCCCGTCCCATCAGACAGCAGACTGATTCACCTGGCACCAGAGAGTGACGCCCATAATCTCATCAGAGTGGGTGGTCGCCTGCGGAGAGCCCCCGATCTACCAGATGACATTAAGTACCCGATCGTCTTGAACAGCCGACACAAGGTCACAGAGCTGATCATAAAGAAATACGACGAGGATGTACACCACGCAGGAGCAGAGAGAGTCTTCGCGGAGATCAGACGTCGTTATTGGATATTGCAAGGGAGAGAAGCAGTACGGCGCTTCCAGCGAACCTGTCTAGACTGCCGTAAGTGGCGCGCGCAGCCCAGCATACCACGGATGGCTGACTTACCCCCCTGTCGCCTCCGAATCGGCGACAAGCCATTCCACTCCACAGGCATGGACTGCTTTGGCCCGTTGTATATAAAGAGAGGAAGAGGCACCGAGAAGCGGTGGGGTATTGTATTCAAATGCATGACCACCAGAGCGATACATATCGAGCTCCTTCCGACCATGAGCACAGACTCATTCCTTATGGCCTTCCGGAGATTCACATCACGGAAAGGAAAACCGTCTACATTGTTGTCTGATCACGGGACCAACTTCAAAGGCGGAGAAAGAGAGCTGAGAGAGAGCTTCCAAGCTATGGGCCCAGAACTTAAGACCCACCTCGCTCAGCCCAGATTGACTTCCAGTTTAATCCCCCGAACGCACCCCACTTCGGTGGAACCTGGGAACGAGAAGTACGTTCTATAAAGACAGCCCTGTACGCCGTACTCGGAGCCCAGACTGTGGCGGAGGAAGTCCTAATGACAGTCCTTACGGAGATCGAGGGAGTATTGAACTCAAAGCCCCTCGGTTACGTCTCCAGTGATGTAGCAGATGTCGACCCAGTCACCCCCAACACACTCCTAATGGGGCGGCTGGACCCCGCGCTACCCCAGACAATGTACAGGCCTGAAGAAGCGAACGGCCGAAGAATGTGGAGGTACAGCCAAGTACTAGCTGACAAGTTTTGGAGCAGCTTCCTACTTCACTACCTACCGTCTCTACAGACCCGCCAGAAGTGGGTAAAAGAGAGAGACAATTTGACAGAAGGAACAGTCGTCATGATTATTGACCAGTCACTACCCAGAGCTATGTGGCCGGCTGGCCGCGTAAGCAAAGTGATCACCGGTGCCGATGGCAAGGTCCGAGCAGCTGAAGTACTCGTCCAAGGGCGCACCTACACACGTCCCGTGGCGAGGCTCATAGAACTGCCCCGACTCCCAGATATTATCGATGATGACCATGACCCCATGACTTTGTGAGTTGACTGACCCTTACAGCGGACCTTGAGTGGTAGACAGTGCGGTTAATCTGTCTCTGCTTAGCTAATTAGGTGGGACTAATTAGGGGGCGGCTGTTGAAGGATCAGATTAAACCGAATATGTATATTTATTTATATATATATATTTAATTGTATTTGTATATCGTTTGATATCCCCTGTATATTCCTTGTACAATATGCACTGAATATCCCTTTAGTCTACTAAACAGCCCATAATAGTTTCATTCTACCATTGGACGAGAACCTGGCGCCAGGTTGCCATACCCCTAGGTCCAAGTTCAATCGTGCCGCCTAACATGTCGTGGCAAGCCCCGGTTCCGCGCAGGAATATGTCGGGCGAAATACGAATGGTACTATTTGTTCATAGCGCATATATATATGGCGCAAGTAAAGTAGAACTTCCCTTTTAGTCCAGTTCTTTACCCTCCAACAGAGTGACAGACGCAAAGCCTCCCCACGACGCACGTGTGGTGTAGTAAGGCCTACTTGGCCCAGAATAGGCATTGAGATATCGTGTAGATTAATAGTTGAATAGTCATAGTTTGGCACTATACCGTCGAGTTGGACGTATTCTATTAAGCTAATAATAGTCTATTTATGTATGGTGCATCGTTCGGTTAGAGTTCTAAAGTTATCAGTACCCCCCATCGTTCCTGACGTTATCTGGACGCTTAACCAGGCTGGGCAGACCCCTAGTGGTGCTTGCATCCGAGGAGCTCCGGGCCAAGAGCGACTGGACCTGTATATTGGATTACTCTACCCGGACGACGGCGAGCCTTCCACGGCTTGGATTATGCTTTGGGTGCTTTGATTATTCCATGGATAAAGGCCAACACTGCGGAGTGTTGGAACTACCCCCCCGGAGAGGACTCCAGGTGAGACGGCGCTCTACACCAGTGAGGTCGCCTCACGTCTCTCCGTTGTGGACCGGCAGCTACCGTCCACAGAGGGTCCAGCTGTATTCGTCTGCGGCCCGAGGTTCTGTGGGCACCGTGTCCAAGACTTTGGATTCTCCCAAGACACCGTCGGCCAGATGGGATACCGCCAGCGGCTTCTCTAACCCCCCCCTCCTACTGTCTTACAACCAGCGGGACCCCCCCCCCCCTTAGTGTATCCAGCTATAATCATCTAAGTACCATCGCTATCATTTCCTAAATATTCCAGGTTGTATACTTACTCCCTGCGTAACCAGAGATTGGACATTCAATGTTGATTTACCTACGAATACTCATTTGCCATAAAAGTGCATATTTCATATTTCAAATCATAAATGTAATTAAGTGATCGTTGTATACACCTTTTGCTGTATTAAACCTTCGATTTGGTACATTTGTGTGGATTCGTTTCATCAGGTGGGAAAGTGTTCATCATGGTATTAAATATCATATCTAACAATACAGTCAGGGAATTGTACCCCTCAGTTACAGTTAGGGTTAATTTATTGGTTATTGTTATGGTTAGGTTAGTGGTTATTTTTAGGGTTGGTTTATTGGTTATTGTTAGGGTTAGTTTAGTGGTTATTGTTAGGGTTAGTCTAGTGGTTATTGTTAGGGTTAGTTAATTGGTTATTGTTAGGGTTAGTTTATTTGGTTATTGTTAGGGTTAATTTATTGGTTATTGTTATGGTTAGTTTAGTGGTTATTTTTAGGGTTGGTTTATTGGTTTATTGGTTTATTGGTTACAGAGACTATAGGGTCCTACATTAACGCTGCCATCAGTCTGTCCCCCGGGCCATGCCGGGCCTCCCGTTAGAAGACACTTGCCACTGGGCCTGACATGCTTCTGGGGGAACCCCTGTTGGGTGTGTGTTTGTTGTAACCTAGTGCACATATTTAATGTTTTCGGATTCGTCTGCATGCTTGCCTGCAGCGTTGGCCTTCAACATTGTTCCTTTCCATGCCACACTCACATCAAAAGACGGCATTTCTTTTACTCAGGTATACAAAGCCCCCCCCCCCCCCCCCCCCCTCCTCAAAAGGTATTAGAAATGGCACAGACAGTTCAATGTTATTCTCCTGAGGCGGTCGCCAGTCTAGCAGCGTACAGTTCAAGGGTATGGCCCACACATACACATGGAGTGTGCGCTTACTGTATACATTCAAAGAAAACAAAGATGAGTCCCGCTTTCCCTTCATCACAACACCACTCGCTGTGTATGTACTGTACATGTATACCATGTGTATATTATGTATGTAGGTACATCTCTGTGTATATACAGATACAGCACTCAAAACTCAAACCTCTCATGCCTCTCTACCACTCTCTACCACTCCTCTATTGTTCTTGACCGGGCCAGATTTCACACCTCCACTTCCTCCCACAGGCTGGGCAGATTTTCATCTTAAATTTTTATTCGTCCCAAATGTCCCAGCCCCATCAGATTTCTTAGCTTTTTTCACTGTTTACTTATCATGCATTGCAACACTAATATATGGTCAGTACCCCAAGTCAGACTGCCCATATAAAAATTATTTTGGGGGTCTGAGGGCAGTAGCCCCCGACCCCCTCCCTGGGGAAGCACTTAAGTTAACTACCCTCCCTTTGTTCCCCCAGCCAACACCCCCGGAAAATTAACACCTGAGTAGACTTAAGTGGCACACAAGCAGCAGCAAGCAGCAGACAAGCAGCAGAATTGGTTTGATTTTTGAGCGCTGCGTCTGTACCATACAGCTATAGGGCCTATAATATGTAATCAGATGTTTGCATATATAAAAACATTCCATTACAAAATTTGATGTCCATTATTTAGAAATAACCACAATAGTATTGTTATGGTTTGTAACCGACCCCAATCGCACAACACAAGACAGGTATGAGAGTAAGCCAAGAACTGGGCATTTATTGAAACACACAGAAAACGGCACTGTCCCTTTAAGGGAGAACACAAAATACTAGAAAACAAGAAAGGGGAAAATAGGCACAGTGCCTTTAAGAGGCGAGCTGGCTAAGGGGAAGGCTAAGGGAAGGCTAACGGAACAGGGCCGGGGCAAGGGACAAGGCAGGAACAGGGAGGACTAGGAGGACTGGACAGGGAGGACTAGGAGGACTAGGAGGAGAAAAACAGGGTAAGGCCTTGGAACAGGGCGAGGGCTGGAGCTGCATACTGGGACAGAGAAAACAGGGTAAGGCCTTGGAACAGGGCGAGGGCTGGAGCTGCATACTGGGACAGAGAAAACAGACAAAGCCTGGGATACAAGCATTAATGAATGTTGCTGCTCTGCAGCTTCTCCCGGGATGGTTCGTCTGAGGAAGCAGACGGTGGACGTCAGAGCCGCTCTGCAGATCTCTCTCGGCAGAATCTCCGAGGTGGTAAACGGGACCGAGAGGGAGAGAGGGAGCGGGTTAGCTCAGAGTACAGTTGGGAACAGAGCAGGTGACAGGAGAGGTGACTTGTCCCAAAAACAGAGTAATCCAAGTGACAGAATCTTCGGTGTATATACACACTGTGAGTAACGTCCCAAACACACTGTGCGTAAAGAGGGCAGGATCAAACAGGACGAGCGCGTCGCCACGGGGAACGGTTGTCCCAGCGGAGGTCTGAGTGGTGCGCGACTGCTTGGAGTACGCGCCGGTACGAAGGGCGCATCTGGCGCGGAGGTCTGAGTGGTGCGCGACTGCTTGGAGTACGCGCCGGTACGGAGGACGCATCTGGAGTGCGTCTGAATGCGCGTCTGGAGTGAAGAGCGCGTCTGCGCGGAAGAGCGCGCCGGCTCGGAGAGACGCATCCTCCCGTAGAGTATTAGGAAGCGATGCGCGTCTGGAGTGAAGAGCGCGTCTGCTGCGCGGAGGTCTGGATGCGCGTCTGCGCGGAAGAGCGCGCCTGGCTCGGAGAGACGCATCCTCCCGTAGAGTATTAGGAAGCGATGCGTGTCTGGAGTGAAGAGCGCGTCTGCTGCGCGGAGGTCTGGATGCGCGTCTGGGCGTCTGCTTCAGGCAAACGGAGACAGGAGGCGAAGGCTAGAGTGCATCTCACGCCGGAGATGAAAGCAGCATAACAGACAGAGAACCTCCCGAAGGAGTCCTGGTGATAGAGATATGATACGGAATGATACGGGACGACCCGACAAGGGACAGAGGGGAAGAGCGAGGTACTTAAAGCCCACAGGGGAACTAATTAGGATAAACAACAGGTGCGTGAAGGTAATTGATACATGAACCTAGAAGTGTGTGTTCGGCACCAGACCAATCAAACACATAATGACAGGTAGTCCAAGGGTGTGGTTGCTGAAGAGCAAACGAACGCGAGGGTGGGGGCTAGTGAGGTGAGGAGAATGCAATTGATTAAACAGAAAACTAAAGGAACAGAGCGAGTAGGCTTAAAGGAACAGAGCGAGTAGGCTTAAAGGAACAGAGCGAGTAGGTGAGCAATGGACAAAACCTCACAAGTATTCATATTTGGTTTGTTAGCAACTTACTTTCTAGACCAGGGGTCTAGTTCTGTTCCATTAGGGGCTCTGCTTGGCATCACTCTGCACTCCCTCGCGTACGTGCACGCGCACTGAATAAATTCCACAAATGTACCTTTAATACCAGTATTAGTCTGACCACATCCCTCATCAGCTTACCTACATAAGCAGGTGTGTGGTCACCTGCTCTCCTCCTTCTCGCTTTCACCACAAGGAAGTGCCTCGGTAGTACCCCACTTGACGTGTTGTTAGTTGACGTGGAGAAAAATATTGTTTACAAGGAAGGAGATACGTTGACATCATATCTTTATTTTCTCTCTCACTATTTTCGAGAAAATACGGCGATATTGTCTTCGTACTGGAGTGTCTGGAAGATGATGATCATTCTAAAAACCCTCCACCGGTTTTCGTATTGGGAGCACGCCACTGCATGCTTCTCAACTGCAGTTCCTTGCTGTGTTTGTTGGGGTGAAACCTGTCAGGCCACAGCTGAACTGTCGGACGCGCCGCTGTTGTGAGAAGCGGTGGGTTTCAGGTTGGGTGAGTACTGTTGCTGGCGGGCTTCACTTGTCTGTTAGTGCTATGGGGGCTACTTGACAATGTTTATGGAAACCGGCCCCAGGCTAGGGTCCTTTGTTCAGCCACCTAGGCGACAGAAGACCTTGGTCTGAAGACCATTGTAGTTTTAACTAGTGGGCCGCGACCATTAACACTGGTGATCCCTGTGTGTTCTGGACGAGTGGATTTCTCTCTGTCCCGTGTTAAGCCCCTTCTTTCATATCCAAATGAGAGTATTCCTTCACGAGGAGATATGTGCATGGATGTGCGATAGCGGCAGATCCATGTTCAAGTCAGCTACACAGGCCAGTTTGGTATTGTGCTGATTCCGTCGGGTGTTGGTAAAATCACCGTTGTAAAGCAGTGTTGACCTCTTGTTTCTCTTTTCTCTTAAAAAGTGAGGAGAGGTTCAGAACGGCGGCCTGTCTGGGTGAGTGTTATGTCATTGTATACATGTTCAGGTGATAGCTGCTTAGCTTACGGTTAGCCAGTCAGCTGTTAGCTGCTGCGTTAGCCTGCTGGGATCGCTGCATGGCCTACTTAGGTTGGGCCTACTGTTAGCCAGTCAGCTGTTAGCTGCGGCGCTAGCATGTCGTGATCACTAGGTAACGTTAGCTTGCTGCTATAGGCCAAGGCCTGGCGCGGGGAGCTTCAGCTCCTCGCGCGCCGCCGCGAGCTCGCTTCTGGTCGCGTGCGCCGTTAGCTCGGCGTCTCGCGAGCAGGGGCAGTAGCGCCCGAACGGTTGGAGCGGCCGTTAGCTTAATGCTACTCTGTTGAACGTGCTTTGATTGTAACATGTTTTACACTCTTGACTACGACGTCATCCTTGACAGGGGATGTTCGTCGACCCTGCCCTGAGCCAGGACGGCAAGGTTGCGTCAACAAAGAGGACTGTAGTGCGGGTTGGAGCGGCGACGCTGCCCAGTTCGAACAACACAGGAACGGCTGTGTTCCTACGGTGTCTGTGACTGCACTTCGCTGATCTACGTTCCGGGTAGGACAAGGTTTGACCAGACCTTATAACACGTCTTCTGGTTTTACTTTTCTAAATGTTTTGTGAATAACGATGTTTTCCCAAACGTGTGTTGCTGCAATGCATTTAGGATACGACGCGAGTTATGTGTGTACTGTTTTTGTCACTGGCAGTTAGCTTCTCCGTGCAAATCGGGTTGTTGTTACAGATGTGAAAATGATCTGGTTGTTGTGTGAGAAACATCATGGTGTTTATATGTACCGTGTACTCACAACTAAGGTAACTAACCTATGAAGCTATGCTTGGTGACAAGTGAGTAAAAGAATGTTCTTTTCTCAGCCTGTGATGACAATGAACAGTGTGTTCACATATTAACAGGTTTTCCTGTTTTAACTGGCCGTATTAAGGGTAAAATAAAAGGATTGTGTTTCCCCCCGGTTCCCTGGGGACTTTTTCATCCTCCTATCAGACATGTTGTGCACTAAATTGTGTCTTTTGTGTGGTAGGGATGCGATGTAACCCTTAGCTTGATTGCTGAGGTTGTGCTAAAACTGCTGGAGAAACTTTATTTTCCTAAAAGAAAAGATGGTTTGGTCGCTGTCGTGTGTGCTTAGCAAGGCCTGTGGCCGATACTAATCGAGAATTATGTATTCTCTCATTGTGAAAAACGGCGTTCCTCTGTAGAGTGTTTTTGCCATTTTTTGTAGGTGATGATGGGTTGTGTGTGTCATGTGACCTACAACTGGGTTGGACTGGCCACAGAAGCACATGTGTATGTTGGACCGGGGCTCTTAGAGCCCTCTCTATTCTGTGTTTTTTTCTTAGTAAAAATCAGATAGCAGGTTAGCTCATGCGCTGTGTGGAGATGTCAAACGCTTCATAGAGCTGACTATGACTGTGTCATATTCTCTTTTTGTCATTACATCGTATCATGGGTGTGGGGTCGTAAAGGGGTGAACTGGTAACCTTTCCTCTTCCCCTTGTTTCTGTCGGTCAGGGGTACACCCCCTGTCCTTCAAGGTTCCCGTCACGTGGCGGTTCGGCACGTTACGGGGGGGGGGGGGGGGGAGGGAGTTTCCTGGTCCCACGGCCTGGTATATTGGGCGTGTGCACCGCAGGAATTCCCCCACCATAGAGTACGTCACCGTGCGCGTCTCTGTTGGTAGGACTTCCGTGTGCTGTTCAGGTCCATGTGATGGATCTGTTTCAGGGGGGTGGTCAGGGCTCCTCCTCACCAAGCGCCTATTCGGGCCTTCTGTGAGTTCGGACTCCTTCTTCCATGTGAGGGAGCCTCCATCAGAGTACAGAGCCTTCCTCCTCAGATTGTCAAAGTGAGTGGACCCTCTAGAAGGTGTCCTATTCTATTGTATATGTATTCGATTCAATTCGATTGTTGAGTGTGTATGGGTTCAGTGCCTCTTCCCCGGAGAGCCCTAAAACCAATTTTTTACATGGCTCAAGGTGCAATATATTCTTTTCAATCTGTACAGCTTGCGTGGGAAGTCTCTCTGGGGATCCCTGTCTCCTTCCTATGGGAGGGTGGTGGGATGTAAAAATGTGAAAATTTTTTACCCCTGGCTGTGTAGACTGGGATACATACTGTTGATGCTTCCTTTTTCTGTTCAAAAAGTGTTGGAGTTAGGAAGTGTCACACCCCTCTTGTCGTTCCCCTGGGCGCCTTGGGGATTCAATGACAGGTCTAAATAGCCTGTTCATTGATGGGGGTGTGTCCCGACGCACGTATAGTGCTAGCTCGCTGTAAACAGGCGACTGACTGGCACGCCTTGGTTGCTTGTGGTTGAAACGGCGTTTTTATAAAGCAACTGAGATGGGGGTTTTTCCTCTTCCGACGACCAAATCCCACGACCTGGGTTGGTTTTTCGACGGATTCTTGTTCATGTCTGGGGGATGATGACGGAATGGATCTGAACATATGTAGAGGGGTCTCACGCCCTTGGGGTGGGCCACCAGGCGCGGTTCGCCCGAACGTCTGGGTGGCGCCTTCTTTTCATGTTAAGATCGACACGCATATCTGCCCTTCTCCTGGAGTAGGCATGTCGGCGTGGTTAGGGCACGGGACTGGTTCTGGTCACGCTGGTCCGGATCAGTTGAACCCGTTGTCCGCCGGGGATGCAGATCTGCTGTTCTGGTACCCTGAGGGACTTGGGCTTTTTTCAGGGGGAAAAATGCCAGGTCGGTCCGGGTGTCACAGGGTTAAGCGCTATGGAGACCCTGGTTGGGTACGTTTTTACTCAGCACTGTCGTAATGGCTTACAGCCATGCCATTCTGTACACGCTCGATCTCGTCGGATCTAGGCCGCTACACAGGTTGGTCCTGGTTAGTACTTGGTTGGGAGACCGCCTGGGAATACCAAGTACGGTGTGCTTAGGGGCTGGTTCTCCATTCTTTTTCGCTCCTCTC
This sequence comes from Notolepis coatsorum, assembly GCF_963971535.1. Lineage (NCBI taxonomy): Eukaryota > Metazoa > Chordata > Actinopteri > Aulopiformes > Paralepididae > Notolepis > Notolepis coatsorum. The sequence goes on along the minus strand of NC_140174.1, from coordinate 79,989,592 downwards.
TCACGCATGGCGAAGAGTGGCCTGTGGGGGTGGTTTTTGACCTCCTCTGGTGACCCTGTGCTTCCCGTACCGCCAGGCCCGGTCCGAAGTAATGTTTCGTCGACCCGTAGGCCTGGGTTAACCCTTTTTTGAAAACTGAAACACTTGTACTGCGGTATAGCCGGTGTATGCCCGCAGGTGTGTTTTGGAGTTTTTTCTTGAGGGGTTATAGGAACAACCACCGCATTGGGTAACACCGAGGTGGTTGATTCCCTGGTGTGTTGGAGCAGTGTCAACTCCCGGGTTCACCGTTTGAGGGTGCCCCTGCACGTTCATGACGTCTGCCAATCGTGTCAGCCTTCTCTGCCTCGACCCCTCTGGGTGGGGGTTTTTAAATGGAGGCTTGGTCATGCAACACCGCCAGCTTACGCTCCTTCCGCCGGGGCGGCTGTGTTCAGCTGTCCCCTCTGGCGCCTGTCTCGTCCGCAGTCTCCAGGCTAGGGTTAATAGCCTGTTGCCTGGTTTTTCCCCGGTGCGCTGCCTGCTTCCGTTGGTTAACCTTTTTTGTGTGCTTACGGCCATGCTGACTGCCTGTTGCGGGGTCAGTGTGCCAGGCGGTGTACTATTGGGGGGACGGGGCCCGCTCGGCTGAGGGGCCTTTGTCCGAATACGCTGGCGATGTGGGGGGCGGGGCACTACGTGCCCACCTGGTGGGGTCTTGATGCTGGCATCATGGACTTCTCCGGGCCCCCATTCCGGGGAGTCCAGTCCTTTTGGTGGGTCTGGGTCTTCCTTCGCGCTCCGCTGCTACGGCCTTGCCACGGGGTTGGGTTTGCCCTTGACCCCGTGATTCTGGGGGCAGTAACGAGGTTGTTCCTCCGTTTGTTCCCGGGTGGCATGCGGGTTGTGCGTGTGTGTAGTCGTGGGGTCAAGCCACGGTCTGCTCACCCTGTGCGTTGAGTTGCTTGAGTGCCTCTTCGCACGGTCGGGTCCGTCGCCCTCCCGTGAAGCCCCTAATAGGGGGGATGCCCTCCATTAGGGTGGGTCGGGGGGGCTCGGCCCTCCCTGTTCTGATGGTTGTGGGGGGCTGTCAGCGGGGTGTATTTGTCGGCCAGTGGCTCCGCTTGGCCTCCCTTTGTGCAGAGTGATGCCAAGCAGAGCCCCTAATGGAACAGAACGTTAGGTTATAGCTATAACCAAGTTCTGTTAATTAGGGGTGACGCTTGGCATCCGACGGCCGCTGCAGCCCTTGACCTCACCTTGTGGTGAAAGCTTGGGAAGGAGGAGAGCAGGTGACCACACACCTGCTTATGTAGGTAAGCTGATGAGGGGTGTGGTCAGACTAATACTGGTATTAAAGGTACATTTGTGGAATTTATTCAGTGCGCGTGCACGTACGCGAGGGAGTGCAGAGTGATGCCAAGCGTCACCCCTAATTAACAGAACTTGGTTATAGCTATAACCTAACGTTATTGTCTTATCTAAATGTCAAGAGACCTATGCTCCTTACATTATCTATTGTTTTTTTTCAGATAGAATGCTTATAAGTAGATGGGTTATGTGCAATTACAGTACATATATACAGATACCATGTGTATGTAAGTATATGCTTCCACCATCTATCTGCTCATTATTATTATTATTATTATTATTATTATTATACCGCAGACAGTTTATTGTATATAAATACCTGCTTATTTATTCTGTTAATTGTTGCTTTTTTATTCCTTTATGCTGTGGAGCAAACGGAGAGTAAGAATTCCATTGTACTTGTTGCATATGGCAAATAAAACTACCTGAATTATTACATGTTGTATTATACTTAATGTTTATGTTTAACATAATGTTTTGGTTCAGTCGCTGGGCTAACGTGTTTACGTTAGGATTGTAGGGTGGGGGCGAACTTCAAATGTGTTAGAAAGTCAATGTGGTTCTTGTGAACGCTTTATGTTGATCTGTAAAGTGAAAAGAGATAACACAAACATTGGCCATTGGTTTCACTTGCATACAGTATTCTTACCACTATTGATAATTTTTCAAAGTCTTTTTTTTTTTTTTTTTTACAGATGTACTGGTGAGAAAGGGCATTCTCAAGGTTAAAAGCAGATCTGAATAGAATGTGTTGGCTTAAGTATACATTACTTAAGCCAGTCAGCCAGACAGACAACCATAACAAACAAACAAACACACACACACACACACACACACACACACACACACACACACACACACACACACACACACACGCACGCTTTCTCTCTAAGCCTCAGTCTTGCCTAAACTCCTAAATCTTGGAATGGGAGCACAACAGGTACAGATTGTAGGGTGAAAAGTATACCATTTCAATTGGCAGACAGCGCTGGCATCCTTTGCAAATCTGCATGCTAGAATAAAAATGATAATAAATCAATAAAAGTGCTGTGGTATGTGGTGGCTCAGGTTTCTCATCCAACCTGTCACAGAACCAGTGTACATCCATTCTCCAAACGTAATTAATGTACAGGAACTGCTTGTTTATGTCATTTAAACAGGTTATTACCTTGGATGTCAGAATAATTTTGTTGCATTGTTAACTAGCTAACGCTATATTTAGACATTTAATACAGGCTTCAATAGAACTGGCACTAAAGTCTGACACCAAGAAGAGCATAGAACGCTGGTATTCTGATGTAATGACCCTTCCTTCTTTTATAGTTTCCTTGGACTGTACCTGGGAATTAACTAGTATTTGGAATTCTGTGTCAATGAACTCTTGATTGAGCAGTGATACCAAATAACTGTTATGGCCTGGACTGTCCTAGCCCAATGTCCTGGCAATAACATGTAAATTAATAAGAGTGGCTTGCAGCTGCTACTTTTGACCTATATTGGAGTATGGTGATATTTTATATATGAATGCCCTAGAATCACATATTTGTGCTTTAGACACAATATATCATGCTGCTTTATGATTTGTAACAAACAGCTATCCTTCACACATCACTGTGTATTGTATGAATTGTCAGGTCAGTCATCCATGGCCAAGAAGACATACATTGGTATGTTTGTATACAAAGCCACCCTGGGGCAGCTACCAATTTACATAAGCACTTTGCTGTTACGAATGGATTTAACGTGTTGGACCCAGATGCAGTGCAGAATAGAGGAGACGAGGATGCAGGTGTAGATTGCCAAAAAGTAACAGTGTTTATTTGAGCCGCCAATCATAAAAAGTAATATACAAAATGCGATCAAATAAAGGGGAGAAAGCTTTGTGTCCAAAAAACACAAAACAATAATCGGACTGTACAACATATGAGAAATTAAAGGTGGAAAAAACGGTTAACTAAACACGGAGGCAAACAAATAGCGTGAAATACACAGTGAACAGGCTTAGCCTTGAATAATGCTTTACATACGAAATACACGACAAACTACACAACAGGCTTTCCATACTTAACTTCCCGTGCTGGCGAGGAACTCCTAAAGGAACACGCCAACTTTTTGGGAAATTTGCTTATTTGCCATCTACCCTGGAGTTAGACAAGCAGATACATACCCTTTTCTTCTCTGTGCATGCATTAGGCTTAGGGAACAGCCGCACCATTAGCCTAGCTTAGCGTCATTCACTGGAAGTATGTGTGCCACTTTACCACGTGGAGAAAATTATTATAATAAGTATACATTTTCGTCTTCTAAGCAGATAATATACTCTGATTTATTTTTTTGACTAACCACTGCTACCTGGGCGCAGTGATTTCATCACCTCAAAAGCCCACTTTTTCAAAAATCAACAGGGCTTTTGAGGTGATGAAATCACTGCGCCCAGGCAGCAGTGGTTTGGCAAAAAATAGTTCTGAGTATATATCTGCTTAGAAAACGAAAATGTAATAATTTTTTTTATTTCTTCACATGGTGAATACACAGGTCACAACATGTTACAGGAACGTTTTGGAGTTGTATTTGGAGTGTATTTCGTGACTGTTGGGAACTACACGGGCACACCTACTTCCAGTGAATGACGCTAAGCTAGGCTAACGGTGCGGCTTTAATTCTATATATTATATGTTTTATAAAAAAATGCAGAGCCGCTAGAGGCCACTAAAGTGCTGTGCCGCGCCGGTGGGCCCATCGTCCTAAAGAGGGCCCGCCGGCGGGCCGTTGCATGTTAACTGATGTTTTATATCTGATAATTATCTGTATACTGCCTTCTTGGCCAGGGCACATCTGAAAAAGAGATGGAAATCTCAATATGATTACCCCAGTTAAATAAAGAATAAAGAAATTAATAAAAAATAAACCTGTAGCGTTATGCTTCTATAACTCATTGGACACCACGGATTAGCCTCATCCTGTAGTAGCTACCGCCACCGCTGTAAACGGTGGGAGTCGCTCACCTTGTTTGCAGGGCTATAACTATTTAAATATTCTAGCTATGGATGCAATACTATGGCCCATTTGACATCGAGTATCTATCGTACAAGATGTGAAAAAGGAATATTTTTTCCATCCATACATTCTCGTTTTATACCGTGGTGAATATAAGTATGGTTTTAGAGTGGTCTAGGGTAATTCCTGGGAGGCTAGTAATAGCCTGTGACGCATATTATACTTAATCCATTGGCATTTCGTCCCTATACACGCTACAATAAAAAATTCAAATGCATATGATCGGTATATTATGTTGAAAGGGGGTGGTCGTTTCTGATTAATTGATTGTCAATGGGGTCATCCCTATGTTCCCCGGGTCCTATGTTCCCCGGGATCTATGTTCCCCGCTTTTTTTTAAAAGAAAGGGTCCTATGTTCCCCACTCCCGAAATAAAGGTTCTATGTTCCCCGGTCCCGCCCGCTCCCGACCAAAAAAAGGGTTCTATGTTCCCCGCTGAAAAAAGGTACTATGTTCCCCGGTAGCGATAAAGGCTCGCCAAATGCTGAAATAAAGGTCCTATTTTCCCCGGGTCCTATGTTCCCAGGTAGCGATAAAGGCTCGCCAAATGCTGAAATAAAGGTCCTATGTTCCCCGGGTGCTCCGTCAGTCACTCAAGTATTTCATCATGCACCTGATGCGCTCTGGTGATATTGAGGATATATGCGAGTTACGTGAATACATGAATATAGCTTGCAATACACGCTTCAAGAAGACGCATGACATTGGGTATACTAATTACAACAAGACATTAATTTATTGCATTGTTACTGTTCTCATGTGTGGTGCCGTCATCGCCGTCACAGTCATATTTAAGTAAGGATAGTTTGAATGACACTTCAGCACCAAGGTGCTGTCCACCTGGCGAGAAATAAGCCAATAGTATCCAGCTGCACAGCCGGAGAGCGACCCTCTCAGGGCCACGAACATAGCAAATGACGGCATCCTCTCATGTTCCCATTAGACTTCATATCAATAGGGTTTGACAACTTCATATCAATAGGGTTAGCTTTGTCAACAACACAGGGAAGTTCTACAAACAGGCCAGAGGATGTATACATATAGTAAATTAACTATACATAACATGTATTTTTCTTTTCTTTTTTGCTCACACAATATCTTGAATGAATGAATGCGTTTATTTATTTCGAACATAAATTAAAAACAAATGAAATAAATTAAAAAAAAATTATAAAACAATGAAGTAATAAACAGATTAAAAAACAAACAAGCAAAACAGTAATGTTCGAAAAGGAGTAGGATGAACCTAAACCTTGCCTAAACCAGAGAGAGAGAGAGAGAGAGAGAGAGAGAGATCATTTGTCAATTGAATATGCTACAACATCTGAATCATATACCTATTACCTGCCACAGACATCACAGAAGGGTTAGTTTTGATTAATTTCTCAAATGGTCTCTACTCTAAATTCATTTGCATTTCCCAGAGAATGTTGGCCAACTTTACCTTCATAGGAAACTGCCTGCTTAAAATGGACCTCCAAGTGGTTCTTCAACTTACTTAACCTCATGGCCGTAGCCAGCTATGAGGTCACCGAGGTCTGGACCTCGGTAACTATTTATAACTATATAAAAAAATATATATATTTTTTTTTTCTTTTTAATAAACATTTTTTGATTGAAATATCACAATATACATGTACAGTCGGGAGGTGAAAATGTCCGGTAATGTCTGATGTTTGGCAAAGGTACTCCCCCCTGCATCGCTACAGCACTACTTGGTCGCTTCTGCCCAGGCAGGGGACATGCTTTGCTTTGAACTAACGTTACTTGTTCAAAGCATGCGCACTTGTGACAGTGACAGTGACAAGCCTGCGCCGTGGGCTGGACTGGTAATCTGGACATTTTCCCGGTGGGCCGACGCGCCTTTGGGCCGTTATAATTGATTCGAAACACGCTTTATATTAACTTCATAAATAAACAAAAATGAAAAATCTACTTATGTCAACGAAAATGTCCAGTAGGACTAAATAACAGATATACATCTCTGTTACACGCCAGCAGCGTCTGTTGGCCGAATCTGTCAGACGGCACTGGAGTAGATATACAGTACTGTTACATCCAGAACACACACACACACACACACATACACAATTACACATGTTGCACCATATCTACACCCTCACACAACTTCGCTTTTTCGGGAGTAGCGGGGAACATAATAATAACTTTATTTGTATAGCACTTTTCATACAGAGGTTGCAGTTCAAAGTGCTTCACAACAGTAAAAATACAGGCATGGGTGAGCATAGCAGGGTATGGTAAATCACAGTGTTTCACATTAGGATATAGCATCCTAATAGGCTCTCTATTCAGTAATACAAATAATAAAGTAGTTTAAAATGATTAAGTTTAAAAATTATAAAATAGAACGGACATACAACAACAGTAAAAAATGTAAATAGCAAGGTTACAGTAAAAAGTGTGAAAAATTGTTTAAAATGATTCAGTTTAAAAATAGTCATCAGTAAGAAGTAAAAAGTGTGATAACCGACACATGAATTTGATAGGCAGTGTAAAATAAGATAAAATTAGCATAGAAAAGTAGGCAGGGTAAGAATAGTGCAGGTAAGTCATTGAAATGCCTGAGCAAAGAGATAGGTTTTAAGCTGTCTTTTGAAGATGTCTAGCGAGTTGGCTTCCCTGATGTTTTGGGGTAGTTTGTTCCACAGTTTTGGGACATAGTTGATAAAGGCTGCATTACCGATCCTCTTTTGACTGTTTCTGGGAGCCTCTAGTAGTCCAGCAGCTGATGATCGCAGTGTTCTTGCTGGCGTGTAATTTATTAGAGTGTTGGCTCTCTGTGGTTTTCTTAGGGAGACCTGTGAAAAGTGCATTACAGTAGTCTAACCGGCTAGATATGAATGCATGAATTAGCTAGCTTCTCAGCATCGTTCTGATTAATAAATGGTCGTACTTTTGCTATATTTCTTTGATGGAAGAACGATGTTTTCGTTACTTTGCTAATATGAGAATTGAAGTTCAGTTCTGAATCTATGATAACCCCGAGACTAGTGACCTCAGATTTGATCCAAGGGGTTAGTCCTCCTAGGTTCTTTATTAGTTTTGGGGCCGATAATTCGAATTTCAGTTTTGTTCTCATTTAGTTTCAGGAAGTTCTTACTCATCCATTTATTTATTGCCAGTAAGCAGTCTGTAATGGAGCTAATCGCTGTATCATTTGGTTCAGCAGATATGTACAGTTGTGTATCATCCGCATAGCTATGGAAATCTACATTATGTTCTCTGATGATATCACCCAGCGGTAACATGTAAAGGGAGAAGAGTAAAGGACCTAAGCAACTCCCTTGTGCAACTCCATAGTTGTTGTCGTATATATCAGACATGTGCTCTCCTAGTCTAACATAGAATTTCCTCCCTCTGATGTATGTTTTGAACCAGCTTAGCACATGTTCTGAGAAACCGACAAGGTTTTCAAGACGATCGATTAGACTATCATGATCGATTGTATCAAATGCTGCACTGAGATCTAGCAGGACAAGGATGGAGATCTTATTCTCGTCAGAGTTTAGCCTGAGGTCACTGATTATTTTGGTGAGGGCTGTTTCAGTGCTATGATATTTTCTGAATCCCGACTGAAATTCTTCTAAGATGTTGTTTTCTTCAAGAAAGGAATTTATTTGAACTGAAACTATCTTTTCAAGTACTTTGCTAATGAATGGTAGGTTGGATATTGGACGATAATTTGCCATTTCATTACTATCCAAGTTAGGTTTTTTTAGTAATGGCTTTACAACTGCTGTTTTAAAGGCATCTGGGAAAATACCAGTTCTAAGGGAAGTGTTTATGATATCTAGCACAGGGCTTGAAACACTATTAAACACCTGTTTGAAGAAAGCTGTAGGTATAGGGTCAATGTCTGAGGTGGAGGAGTTACATTCTGAGACAGTTTTGCAGAGTACATCTAATGTGATGCATGTGAAACTTCTCATGGTTACATTGCACGGTTTGCTGCAATCAGCTTTATTTCCAGCATGAGTAATGCTGGCCCTGATCAAGGTTATTTTGTTGTTAAAGAATAGTGCAAGTTCTTCACACTTAACCGTTGATGACTGAGGAGGTGTAGGGGCAGTGTTGAGTAGTAGATTAATAGTGGAAAAAAGGATTCTGGAGTTTCCAGCATTTTCTGTAATGATTTTAGAGAAGTAGTCTTTCCTTGCTAAGCGGATGGTTTTATTATAAGCAGTTAAAGCATCTTTGTATATATCACAGCATATGGTGGTTTTTTCGCTCTGCTGCACGACAATTCCTTTTTTCTTTGTTGACATGTGCATTATAGTTCAGCCAGGGCGAGGCTCTGGTTTTTTTCTTTTTCATTTTTAGTGGGGCGACAGAATCTAATACAGATGACAGTGCATTTCTACCATTTCATTTAGAGAGCTGTCATGATTGTGTGGTTCATGTAATCTGATAAGATTAATGAACTTTGATTCAGCCTTGTCGTTTAGGAGCCTCTTTTTAACTATGATTTATTTTTTTGTTTTAGTAAGGGTTATTTGAGTATCAAAAAATATACAGTGATGGTCGGAGACAGGTAATTCAGTTATTGAGACATTTGTTATGCTTAGCCCAGTTGTCTAATGTATTTCCAAGCTTGTGAGTTGCATTTGTTATATATTGTGTTAGGTCAAAGCTATCCAGTAGATTTTCTAGCTCTATAGTTTTGGAGTCTGTTTTCTTATTAAAATGGATGTTCAAGTCTCCATTTAGGATCACCTTATCATATCCGGTAACACATAATGAGATCAGTTCAGAGAGCTCCTGTATAAATATTGGTGAGTGTCTGGGCGGTCGGTAAATTGTGACAATAATGGTTGATTCTGTTTTGAGCTCAATGGCAAGATATTCCATCGACATGAAATCGCCTAGTTCCGTGATTCTAAACAAGAGTTTTGAGGAGAAAATTGCTGCAACTCCGCCACCCCTTCTATTTTTTCTGGGTATTTCATAAATATTATAGTCTGGTGGAGAAGCCTCAATCATTATTGATGTAGCTGTGTCATTATTTAGCCATGTCTCTACTAGGCAAATGCAATCTAAGTTATTTTCTTTAATCAGATCATTTACTAAAAATGTTTTATTATTCAGTGATCTGACATTTAGGAGGGCTAATTTTATTTGTTGGACTTCTTTAAAGGAGGTCTGCTTTGGCTTGACCTTGATGGCTTTGAGGTTAATAGCAGATGAACGCATTGATGGTGTATATCTGTTATAGCTTTTACCATGCCATTGGCTGGTTAAGATTACCGGTATGTTTTGAAAGATGGCATGGTGTTTGTACTATTTATTTAATACCCTTTTTGGTGCTAACATAGAACTTTTTTTTTGTTGCGACGTGTAAGTTTGAGAACACTACCGTTAATGACAGAGAAATGAAGCAAGCTGACATGGTCGGCCCTCACACAACTCGGTCGCTTTTTCGGGAGCCGCAACGGGAGTGGGGGAACATAGGACCCGGGGAACATAGGACCGTTTTTATCGCTACCGGGGAACATAGGACCCGGGGAACATAGACATGCTCCCTTGTCAATAACGGCATTCGTTAGTACAACAGCATACGCTGATCAGGGCGATGGCTATGAAAACAATGCACAACCAAGCTGAAATTGACGTTAAATTGCTCTTACCTGTGACCGATGAGATTCCACAAAGAACATTCCAATTATTTGATTGTCATCTGCTAGATCATATGTCCATTTGGCCCACGCCATAACCCCCCACAGCATAATGAATCGGGTGTCCCGAAAGCGATTCAATGCGATCGGGTGAAGATATTTTTTTTTATCTACTTTTTCTCCCCATTTTCTATTTTTCTCCCATCCCAATTTCGTATTATCCAATTCTACCCTCCCCTGTCTCGAACGTTGTTAGACCATGCCTCCCACTGGTCGGCTGCAATGTGGACCAAGCCTTGCATCACGTGTCCCCTCCGGTACACGAGGAGGCAGCTGTCGCATCTTTTCACCTGCACAGCGTGATCTCTCAGCGGCGAGGAGTAACGCGTGGGAGGCTCACGCTGCCCCCGTTGCTTCCTGATTCTGCTGTACAGGTGCAGCAACTGACCTGTAGGAGTCGCTGTCCACAACGTCCGATCCCCACCCACCGGCTTTCCCACCCCCTAATACTGCCAATTGTATTAGTATGAACGACCAGTCAAGCTGGAAGCAACGCCAAGAGCTGGGCTCGAACCCAGCATCTCCTGCGTTAGTGGCGAGCGCCTTGCCCACTGCGCCACTTAGCCGCCCTGCGATCGGGTGAAGATCTTGATCCACGTTACTAGAAAACTCCGCCCGGATGACTTTCAATGATACACAGAGTCACAAAGGAAGTGCGACATCGGCCGCATACCACCAGGCGGCGGTATTGGACCTTTGCGATCTCAGACACATTGCCACACAGTACCACAGCCTTCCTGGATGATTTATGAATGGAAATAGAGAATAAAATAAATAACAATCATAATAACAAGTTGGCGTCCAACGATTGGCGGCCAATAACGAGTATACTCGTCGATGGCGGGGAAGGAGTTAAAAGCCCCATGACCAGACCTTACCGTCATCTTATACTGCAATGGAAAGTTAAAGGTGCTATAGATAACATTCAACCACTAGAGCACCAGCATGTAATGTATCCAACCATGTGCATTCCACCTGGGGAAATAGGAAGTAGGGAGGGGATTACATGCCTGCAGCATGTAAACAACAATATTTATTCGCAAATATTATTTTATGAAAAATTCAACAATATTTTTGGCGGGAAAAGCAATACTTTTATTCTGCACTTTTCTAAAAGCTTTGTGAAACTCTGTCAGAAGTATCAAGCTACATGTCAAATTGGTCTCGAATTGGGGTTTTGTGGTGTAATACAAAATGAGCAGCACTATAAGAATGAAAAAGAATACACCTATTAATGAGTTAATAATGAAAGTTATGGTGGACGAAGGGGCTGACAGCTGAGTGATGTACAGCAGCTATAAGGCTTTACAAAGCATTGTTTGTGACTTGCTGCCTGAAGTATGAGGAAAAATCCTGAATCTGTAGAAAAGCAGTCATTAATAAGGAGTGTTGTTGGCGTAATGAAAGGCCTTCCTTCCCCACAGTCACTTCCTTCAAAACACTGATGTTTCACTTTAATTGCTTGTTCACAAGAACTCCTGAGAGTTGCGGTATAAGACCGTCTTGACCTTTTGAAAACAAAAGGATTTCCTGATGAACACTTCTCTACTGGAAGTGAGGTGAACCCTGGGACGATATCACAGGATGTTGTAAGACGTTGTCACTGAGGTGCCGTCAGTGGAATCATACGATACTCAAGCTGACAGGATCAATTGTAAGGTGGACGGGTTGGAAATGATCAGGCTGCTGTGCCACTGTCACTATAGGCTTGTCATCAAGTGAGGAAATACTCAACTCAACTTAAAAGATTTTGTCTGCTAATCGACGAGTTGATTTGATTGCCAAATATGTCAAATTCCGTTTAATAAAATGACCAGAAATGTGCTTGTAATTTTCCTGGAAATGTCATTCAGCATGAAATAAGCAGTCTTACAACCGACTAATCTAAGACTTCATTTTTGTATCATTATGCTACTTTTTAGAGTAATTGATAGTCTGTTGTTTGATGTATAGTAGTGAATGTATGTATGATGTATGAATGTATGGATAAAACAATTGATTGTTTTATGTACATATTGTAGTACTAAATGTATACTCCACTGTCTATTGTTTGATGTACATAGTACTAAATATATGAAGTGATACGAATAGTATACGGTCTACTATTTGATGTACATATTACCAAATGTACGGAGAGTGATACGCATAGTCGTCTATTGTTTGATGTACATAGTACTAAATGTAGTGATACGTATAGTATACTATCTGTTGTTTGATGTATAGTACTAAATGTATGGAGTGATAATATAGTCTATTGTTTGATGTACATACAGTAGTACTAAATGTAGTGATAGGTATAATATACTGTCTATTGTTTGATGTACATAGTACTAAATGTATGGAGTGATACGTAGTATATTGTTTGATGTTATTTTATGCTTTTATCGTTTTAATATCTCAACATCATTGTAAATGAGAGCTTGCTCTCAATGATCATTCAAGATTAAATAAAGATTTAATGTAATTGATGTACTGTTACTGTACACAGTAGGCTACTAAATGCATAGACAGTGATTTGTATAGTTTACTATATGTTTGACGGACTAAATGTACGAGTGATATTGGTACATTAATTGTATGCAAGGTTGTGTTATTAAACTGCACGTATGTTTGTCATACTGTGGAACTTTGTAAATTGTTGATATGTTCCTGCACCATTTTCATCCCTTCACTGTATTTGACAAATACTAGTTTGTGATTGTACTTACAGTGTGGTACTGTTGTGTTCCCACACACCCGCCAGCCAAGCTCACGGCTTCACATCACAAAAGGCTACGACACGGGAGGTGCACATACTAAGTGGCTTTTATTAATACAGAACTGCATGCTACAGAGACTGTACAGCATAGACATTTATTCATTACAAAAAAAACATGGTTCTTTGGAACCATTTAAAATAACGGGAAAAACAAAACAAAAACAAAAAAAAACAAAAAAAGGTAAGAGCATAAAATAGAACAGGAACATCACAGCCGTTAAGGAAACATTCAAACTATTTATCATTAGCATCTTAATAAACCAGAGAAGAAATGGACAGGTTACAGTCGCGTCATGACAACTACAATGGCACCGATTGGATGGTTCTTGTAGCTTTTTTCTCTCTTTTTTTTCTTCTTCATTTTTTCATTTTTTTTTGTTTTCTTTTTTACAGCCTCTTGCAACATCAACATGCCTATTTTCTCTATCTACCTATATGTAGTAGTGTACTTAAAAGTGGCAGTTTGTGTATTTTTTTGTATTTAATAGTTTTTTATGAACCTCCTAATATACATAATTTTGGCCCGTGTGGGTTTTATACAGTATGATGTCCGTCTTTTTATTTAAGTTTAAATTTTAAATATTTGACAATTTGCTACCAAACACATTTGTTATAGCAACATTTATACTACATACATAGCAATCTATGTAACGTCACAGCAAAGAATGGTATCCGAGAAAAAAAACTAAAAAACGAACAAAATAAAAAGGAACCCTACAGCGTGGTTAGAGGGGGGAGAGAAAATTATCACAAAATTTGGCACGGAAAATCTGTACAGGAATCTACAGTCTTGAGATGTGACTGTGCAATAAAAAAGAAGGGCTTTTACACATTATTCCGACTACTGAAGACACCGTACCCACTGTCCCTTGTTTCAAGTTTCTCTTTTCTGCTTTTATTTTTTTTGTAAAATGGCTTATAGACGCATTTGTTGAAATGAAGCTGTGCATACTTGTGTTCATGAGATCTACACGGTACACGGAGTGGAACCCAGGTTTTCAGTGAGGAAAGAAATGAACTCGTCAAACAAAAAAAATTAAAAAAATAAAATAAAAAAGAATCGCCTTTTAAAACCTCCTTGTAAAAATGGATCATTCATATAAGTTGCTTACCTTAAGAAAAAATATTTGTACAATGTATTAAGAAAAAAAAATATTCAAAAAGGGACACGTACAAGATACGACAAGCAATCTCTAAAGCAATAAATACTACTGGTCCTAGCGTTGTGACATTTTGTATTGAGTACCCACAACCCTCCCACCCCAACCCCCCCTCAAGTCCACCCCCCCCCCCGCCTGACTCCGCCTCCAAAGGTAAACAACAAAATTAAAAAGACAACGCAATGGAACGATGCATATTTAACACAGTAATCCCCCCCTCCCAGTATTTCTGTACATTTAAGAACAAGTAACATCACAATTAAAGTTGTTCCTCAGGGAGGTCTCCGCTAGCCTCGTGCCCTCTTAGAGTTTGAACAGGTGTCAAAATGATTGGTTCGCAAGCTCGTATTTAATACAAATAATGAAGGAGAACCAACTCTTTCAAGAAAAAGGGCTCATTGAATAATCTAGCCTACCTTTTATATCCGTCTTTTAAACATTTTGAAGTTGAACTACATCATTGTTCTGTTTTGCACTGTTTTAACACTACAAAAAAAAGACAAAAACTAATTCATAAACATTTTGGCAGATTCACAAAGCTATACTACAGCTCATCGTATTATTTCTTTATAATAATTATATATTTTTTTTGATAATGATGGGTCAAATATTGACCAATGAACTTTTTAATAAAACAAGAACAAATAAATTTTTTAAAGCCATATGGCACAGAAAACAAACAAAAGAAGAAAACCAGCAAAAGACAGAAGGAAAAACAAAAGGCCCAGAGAAGAGGTGGTGTGCAGAGCTAGAACAGAAAAGAGGACAGGGGGGCAGACTATTCTATAGACTTGGTCACGAGCGACAGAGGCTGTTGAGCGCCGCCGGGGAGGAGCGGGTGGGAATGACGATGCAGCGATGTCGAGGACCGGCCCAGCGAGGACGAGGACCGGCCCAGCGAGGACACAGAGGAGCCCGGCGGCCGCGAGGACGAGACGTCGCCGTGCTCCGGGGCTCCGTTGTGGGCTGGGGCGCCGGGCGTCTTTCTCGCTGCGGCGGCGGCTTCCAGCTGAGCCAAAGATGGCGGTGGGGGCCCAGCCAGGAGGTGCGGGTGGTGGAGTGGCTGGTGGGCCGGTTTCATAGTCAGTGAGAGAGGTTGCATTTGTTCAGTCTGAGGTTTGGACTCTTTAGAGGAAGGGGAGGGAGCCACTGAAGAGGAGGGGGAGGACGGGGGGGAATCGAGTAAGCTTCCGTCCGAAGAGGGAGGACTGGCACAGCTGCCTTCACCTTGGATGTAGCGAATGCACTTTTTTTTTCTCCTGAGGGACAAGGCAAAAGAGAGAGAGCAGCTTTTAATACCACATATTCTAACTTTACCACAGCAGTACAGCACTAGCAGCAACTTGAACGCACCATTTATTGTTTGCACGTTGATGCCAAATCTTCAGTCTGTTCTGGGATAATAAGACCGCTTCCCTTACTTCCCCACCTACCCCCCCAGGTGCATTCAAGTGGCTGCATAGGCAGAGTGAAGAGAGGCACTACAGATGACCTTGTCATGTCCCTAATGCTACAGCCTTACAGACAGGACAGACAAGTCGAAAGAATCAAGAGTTTGGTACAACTGGACAGAAGGACAACTGGACAGAAGAATCGTCAGGAAATGAGAGGAAGTGGTGATGAAGGTGAGAAGAAGCAGTGAGGGGCGAGATGTTTTCTCTCTGAACAGTTTTCTGAAGATCTTTGCGGAAAAAACCCAAAAGGCACCAGGATTTCAGGGTGAATCTAACACCAGGGATATATCCCTGCTCTCTCTCTGTGCAACGTGATCAGTTGATTATTCCTCTCTCTCTCTTTCTAACTTTCCCTGCTGCCCCGGATGTTCCCTCTCATCTCCTGAGGGGAGTTTGGATGTGAGATCCACACACATTAGCCTGCACCTGCCCCAAAGACACAAGTGTGTGTGCTGCTGCTGAGCAAGGGGTCACGGCTTTGTGTTTGCATTTCTCGCTCAGGGTCGAGACCCTCCCCTCTTGTCTGGTGCGCCTGAAGCCAGCCCCGTTCCCCTGCCCGGTGGACCCAGATCCACAACGCAAGATGCATCTGTCTTGTCTGTGGTGGCTGTTTGTGTGTGTGTGAATGTTGTTCAGATTTAGTTAAGGGGGGTGACCTCAGCAGTGACCCCTCCCCCTCTCAGCTCCCATCACAAGGATGCCTGACGGGGATGTGGTGTTTTAAGACTGCGCTAGAGTTGTTCACAGGGAAAACAAAATAAATAAAATAAAATAAAATAAAAAAGACAAGAGAAATCTCAAGGTGGTCACGGAGAGAGAGAAAGAAAGAAAGAAAGAGTCAGTTGACAGATGTATGTGTGGCTGATCTACTGTTCAATTAAAGGTGAGGTCTGTTTCTCAAGTCATACCCCTGCCTGTATTTTTTTTGCGAGTTTTAATACAATTTCGCACAATTAAGTGTGAGAATGAGCCGAATGGGAGATACAAGAGAGCGTGAGAAGGAGAAGGAGCATGGGACAGAGATCACATAGGGGACTCGGGGGTACCTTGATAGCATGCTTAGGAGGAGAGACCAGGAGGCATGCATCTCTCACCACAAACACAACACAGATACAACAACAGAGGGGGTGTGAATAGAACAGTGTGCATTGATCGTCCGTTAGCGGCGGGGAAGAAGCTATCAATTTGCTAGGGCCGCCTGTCCGTCTTGTTCCGCGGCGTCTTGCGAAGGATAACTGCCTGTCAAACCGCTACAAATGAGCTAATATCCATTTTTTAACAGACGTATCGATCCGTAGTATGTGCCTGTGTGCACGCTATTGATTTCCCCTGCGTCTCAGGGGGAATTACACCAGATGCATCTTTTAGGAAACGGAGCCCAGTGAGGTCTTTTAACCTCCTGCTCCTGAAATGAAGAGTAAATTATGGCTGCGTTCCTCTCGCCCGGCCCGCCTGACACACAGCTGCCTGCTCATCATCTCCCATTAGTGCTTCTGGAATATATTAGTTGGAATGCCGGAATGTGTCAAGAATGTGATCCGGGCGCTATGGAGTGTAGCTAACGTTGCCTGCTCTCTCTCTCTCTCTCTCTCTCTCTCTCTCTCTCTCTCTCTCTCTCTCTCTCTCTCTCTCTCTCTCTCTCTCTCTCTCTCTCTCCTATTGCAGGCTAAAGCTAGAACCTAGTTGAGTTCACACATAGAAAATGACAAACTGCGTACAACAATCATACTCAATGTTGCTCACAAGTATGTTGTTGAAAATAATGGCAACGATGCAACATTTTTGTATCGCAGGCCAAATAAATAGACTATAGTCAGCGAAACTGTCTCGCTTGGCTCTGAATTAAATTGTAGTTAAAATCTGAAATAGGATCAGAAACCATGTTCTGACTGAAATCTAATGTTCCTCTGGTGGCACTAGAGTGAACAACTTTCTCAGTTTATTTAATTTTCTTTTAATTATATTATTGTGTTGCACAGTATGTCTATTCACAACCTGAATGCTGATGACGAGTTGTCTTGATTATATCCCCTGATGACAGTGTTATTATATATGTGTCCAGACAGTGTTATTATATATATTATGGGATTTTATGGATTCACACCGACTGCCGTGACAGATCCTGTGTGAACGCTTAAGAGCTTTAATCAGAATCTTCAAATTTGCTGTGAATATTCAGGCGCCGGAGAGAAAGAACCTTTTCAAATGAGTGTATCTCCTGATCCGTTAGTCATGGGCTAAACATTTCATCCAGAGATGTGGCTCCTCGTGGACACATTTTCCATAAGGATCTATGAAGCCATATTGGATTTTCCACCATTTCTTTTTATTTTCTGTTCTTTGTACTTTGTGATATCCTAAGCAAAAAAGTATAGGACCACTGATTCATTTTAACCAATTAATTTGAACTGATTCATGTTAACCGATTAATTTTAACTGATTCATGTTGTTAACTGATTAATTTGAACTGATTCATGTTAAGTGATTCATGTTAATTTATTCATTTTAACTGATTCATGTTAACTGATTAATTTTAACTGATTCATGTTAACTGATTAATTTTAACTGATTCATGTTAACTGGCATCAGGACAAGGCAAGAGTCCCATGATTGGGATAAGATGAAGGAATGAGTCAACATGAAGGATGAGACAGGGCTACCCGTGTCGACCAGTTAATGTTACCTGCCTCCTCTTTCCTTCTCTTCATCGTCTGCATCCTTCAATGACTGCATCTCCCTCTCATCACTCTCCTCTCCCCTTATTTTGTTTTAAAAATTACCAGCTATAATCAGTTTTATTGGATGCGTTGAGTAGGCTATATTCACAATGAATGAGTTCTTTCAGTTGGCTTCTGTTTAGTTTGTTTTAAGACACAAAGTCACCCGTAGGCTATTCCAGTCAGGGAGGAGTGGAGTGTTAATATAGGCTATAGCTCACACATGGCATGCCTTTCATTGAAAGATAAGCAACACCAGTGTAACACCTCAAAATATACTCAATCACTAGTATACAGTCAAATAGATTACATCATTGTTTTAATGAACCGATCTATTTCTCCTTCACTCGCACTTTGAAAATGTCAAATAGGAACTCACAATTTGAGAATAAAAAGTTGCACATTTTGAGCCCCGCTATAAACTAACAAACGGTTCCAACAGAATCTACATGCATGCCGTTGGTTTTTACCACAAGTGATGTACGATACCACACAACATTTTACAATGATGGAGAGTTGGGATAGAGGTGGGTGAGCAGGTGGGTGGGAGGGGGGGTATGCAGTGCAAGCCAGACACAGAGAAGGGTATTACTTAGCAGAAACAAATACCTACCATGACAATATTCCCAATTCAAAGACTGCTTGTGTCAGAACAGAAAGACAACAGGTAGGGACTAAGTAAGGGTTATCAAGAGGAGGAGTTTGGAGGAAGAGAAGGGTGGGAAAAGAAAAGGAGGAAGAGGGCATAGAAGAGAGAGTCACTGAGTGTTGCCCGCAGAGGAAGCAGGGCCAAGATTGTAAGCATGACATGATTATTCAAGGGCGCCTGATTAGGACACACATGACAATTAAAAGATGGCAGCCACTCATACACTGCCTGTGGAGAAAATGGATTTCAACCAGAACTCTCTATCTAGTTAGGCAGCGACTTTACGTAGCAAACCATGTTCTGTTGCAATAGATCTGAGGAAAAAAAGACCGCCTGTGGACATTAAAGGTGCTATAGATAACATTTTATGTAGAGTAATCATTTAAGAAATTATATATTTTGATGGGTCCAAAGATTTATTGTTGTTGTTTACATGTTGTGTACACGTATCCCCTCTTCCCCACGTGGAATGCACCCGATTGGATAAACGGCATGCTGGTGCTCTCGTGCAACAACTGGTGGCTGAATGTCATCTATAGCACCTTTAAATATACAGTGTTTACAAATCCATGTTCTGCCACTGGGCTTGAACCCTGTTCTAAGGAAGGAATTGGAAAAGGACACTTCTATAAAAAAGGAACATGTAGCAAGAAGTTCCTCGATTAGACGAAAAGAGCAGAGGAGTTGGCCATTTGTTACCATACGGAAGGAGACATTTTGTTTGTTTTTTAAGAGGAATATCTGAACATCTTGTCCTAGTGGCGGTTCCTCCTCCCAGAGGTTCTACCAGTGGGCTGTACCTGCACGGTTTGCACCATAAACTCAGCTGGTCAAGCCCGAACAAGGCACGACACTTCTTTGGGGTATTTGCATCTGTTAGCCAAAGAGGTAGACACAAACAGTACACACAAGACAACGAAAAAAACAGAAAAAA
Source organism: Notolepis coatsorum (assembly GCF_963971535.1). NCBI lineage: Eukaryota > Metazoa > Chordata > Actinopteri > Aulopiformes > Paralepididae > Notolepis > Notolepis coatsorum. Next base: position 79,969,820 of record NC_140174.1, on the reverse strand, counting down.
AAACACGACACGTCATTGCACAGACAAAAATATGTAGCCAGGACTTGGGTTCGGGCTGGTCAACACTGGGACGTCCTCAACACTTGGCCAAGCCGTCAACTCTCTCCAGCTCCTCTTAAAAGCCCAGACCTGCCATTTCTGAGCGGGTCTTAATGGAACCCGGGCTGCTGGTCGTCCGGGTTACACATACTGTTGTTATGGACAGCATTCGTGACATCATTCATACAGAAACACACAGCTGTGGCCCCGTCTTCCCAAGGAGGCGCCGGAGCAAACAGGGGGTGAGAACTAGACGCTAGCCTGGCAGGGCGTGGCTGGAGGAGGTGACAGCAGGGTGGCCGAGGGACGAAGAGGGAGGAGAGGAGAGCGAGGAGGGGGAGAGGAGGAGGTCCCAGCGTACGGTAACAGCCCTCACCTGGCCCTGACCGGTGCCAGCTCACACCATACACACCTGCATGGGCCACACCAGTTATTCTGTTGGTCGAGCCCAAAGCGCGCTCGACACTTCTTAGGAGCGCTCAGGTCTGATGCAGCGACAGGAGAGGGGAGGGAAGCCAGCAGAGAGGAGGAAGAGAACCCCAAACCAAGAGGAGGACAGAACAAATAAAAGGAGAAAAATGGACACCAGTGAATTGGTGAAGCTTGGCTGTGGCGTATTGAGCTAGTAAGTCCCCAACCCCCCCACCATCCCACTGATGCAAGCCATTCTCAAGTTTGCTTTAATACACAGTCAGAAGACACAGTTAGTGTGTTTCAGACATCAGTGAAGTCAAACTGCAGGCAAAAGGTCAAATCAGAACAGAAATGTGCAAAGATTAACAGCAATAGCTTTTTTTGCCCTACATTATAACTGAAGGCAAGGCTGACAAAAAGAGATGATGCTTTATTTTGTTAGAGAGAAATAGGAGTACTATTGGGCTAGGTGTTGTCATTGGCTGGTTATTAAAAGGAGGAGGGTCAGGCTGGCAGGAATAGGCAGCAGCAGATTGTTAAGACAGAGAGGGTATGAGTTAGCCCTGGCTGGAGGGGAAGCAGTAGAGATTTGAACCCATTAAGAGGGAAACTACTCCTTAGATCTGGCATCAAACGTATGGTTTACACCCATGTGGACTTGATCGTTTTCTGGAAAAAAAATTCTTGGTTACTTCACTCCGGCCGATAAGTTGCTGTTAATTATCAGCTGTCGAGCAAAGTGACGGCAGGAGCGACCGACGAGGTCAAACAAAACAACGTCGGGCTCGCGGTGTTTGAGTCCAGGCCTTGTATTATTATTAGCAGGCAGGAGGTTTAGAGGCCAAAAACTCATGCTGGCCTGTAGAAGAGGCACAAGCACAGCTAGCGAGGCATAGAGTCGTTTAAGGAGGTTTACCCTGACATCAAATCCTTCAGCTCACTGTCACTAACACACTGCATAGTGATGCTACACTAGCGGCTTTTACATAGGAGGCATTGAAATAAAATAGGAACTTAAATTAAACAGAATTTCTGTAAAATAAACAAACAATAGCAAAACAAATATTTAAGAAAAGAAAGCAGCAAACAAAAGCAAATAGAACATATTTCAAAAGTATAGCATTAAAACGTATATGGCTTCTCTTACCATTATACTATTACACATTCATGGATATATATATATATATATATATATATATATATATATATATATATATATATATATATATATATATATATATATATATATATATATATATATATATGTGTGTATATATACAAATATAAAATAAAAAACAAAGTTAGTAATTTAATAGTCAAAATGACATTAGCACCTGTAATCGGAGGGAGTGAAAGGCAAGGGTTTGGAAAATATTCTCTGTGTTCTGAAAAAAAAAGAACAGATAGAGAGAGGCCTTCAAGAAGGGATCGGTCACGAGGAGCGAGAGTGTAAATACATGTTTACATCCGTCATTATCTCCTGCACAGTGTGATCGCAAGGAGATGGAAGAGTAGGGAATAAAATGAATAAGAAATAATAGAGAATAAAGCAAACCTCCTTAATTTTAAAGATGTGGGTGATTTCTTTTCTTTTATGTTGATATAAAAAGCATGCATGAAGACAAGCAAGGAGAGGGGGAGGGGGGGAGGCAGCCCGACAAATGCACAAGCGCTCGAACACACACACACACACACACGGTACAGGCGCAAGTCTATCTGCAGGGCTCAGGCATTATAACATATAAACACACACACGCACGCACACGCTGGCAAAGTTAATGGCTCTCACAATGCTTGAATTACACATTCTCAAAACACACATATCACAGTATCACAATGCTGGGGGCAGAGTGGGGAGGGGAGGGGGGGTGTTGGAGGGGAGGGGGGTCATGCATATTCAATGTTATTATCAGCTGGGGAGAGGCTATGTTGGGATGGGGAAGAGGGGGTGTTACAAGCAAGTCTACCATTTAAATATTGCATTGGGTAGCATCACTATATAAATATACATAAATATATATACAAATAATAATAATAAGTTACAAAAAAAGGCACAATAACATAAAAAGGGCTGGAGGGAGAGAGAGAGAAAGAGAGAGGGAGAGATATAGGGAGGGGAGATTGAGGGAGAGAAAGAGAGAGAAAGATAGAGCGAGAGAGAAAGAGAAGGAGAGAGAGAGTGAGGGAGAGAGAGAAAGATAGAGAGAGAAAGAGAGAGGAAGAGAGAGAGAGGGGAGATCGAGAGGGAGACAGAGAGAGAAAGAGAGAGGGAGAGAGATAGAAACATAGAGAAAGAGAGGGAGAGAGAGGGAGATAGAGATAGATAGATAGATAGGGAGATAGAGAGAGAGAGATAGAAAGAGAGATAGAGAGGGGAGATCGAGAGGGAGATAGAGAGAGAGAAAGAGAGGGAGAGAGAAAGATAGAGAAAGAGCGAGAGAGAAAGAGAGAGGGAGAGAGAGAGAGCGGAGAGAGAGAGGGAGATCGAGAGAGAGAGGGAGAGAGATAGATAGAGATAGAGAGATAGATAGAGATAGAGAGAGAGAGAGAGAGAGAGAGAGAGAGAGAGAGAGAGAGAGAGAGAGAGAGAGAGAGAGAACAAGCAGTAGCGTGACTTGTATCTGGTGATGTCACACGTGATGGGGCTCTTCTACTATGAGAGATAATTGCCGCTCACTCACCGTTGCCCTCTGCCTGCTGCTTCTCCCTTTTCCTCTTCTTCTTCTTCCCCTGTTGGTTACACGCCAGAAAAATAGAAAATAAAAAAGGAGACAGAAAAAGACAGGAACCTTAGTTATTATACTGCAGAAGACCCAAAACACATGAAACAGAGGAGCAGAGGCTCATCTTGTGTGTTTACTTATTTATTCAATCATTCTGGCTTAGTTCTCTCCCTACGGCCCCCGCCCGCCCCATCTCGTGCCCTCCGGTTTCTAGCAGCCACTGTAGGCCAGAACACAACTCTCTGTCCTCTTTCTCTCTCTCTCGGTTCTTGTCTTCCTTTGTGGGAATCTTTTGTCTTTATTTTCCTCTCTTTGTGAACGTGTTAGAGGGGCCTCTCTGATGGTTTGGAGATAAGGAGAGTGGATTTCCAGAGGCGTGATTTCTCTGGATTAAATGATGAGCCTCTCTCTGTGACTGTGGAATGTGCGTTTCGGTGTCTCAGGACTGAACGTTCACAGTGAGAGAATAGTAGCGTGTAAACAATGTGGTTATCCGTGGGGCCGCGCTGGGAGATGTTGCTATGACCGTTTCTGAAGTGTTTTACAGAAGGGAGGCATTTGAGATTGAGAGGTCAAATCTGCTTTGTAGAAATGTGTAGAAAAAGCAAGATGAGCCTGCCTGAAAAAGAAAAAAACGATCCTGAGCTTGTGTCCTTGCTAGGGGGCGAGGCAGGGGAAGAAGCGGTCCTGAGCTTGTGTCCTTGCTAGGGGGCGAGGCAGGGGAAGAAGCGGTCCTGAGCTTGTGTCCTTGTTAGGGGGTGAGGCAGGGGAAGAAGCGGTCCTGAGCTTGTGTCCTTGTTAGGGGGCGAGGCAGGGGAAGAAGCGGTCCTGAGCTTGTGTCCTTGTTAGGGGGCGAGGCAGGGGAAGAAGCGGTCCTGAGCTTGTGTCCTTGCTAGGGGGCGAGGCAGGGGAAGAAGCGGTCCTGAGCTTGTGTCCTTGCTAGGGGGCGAGGCAGGGGAAGAAGCGGTCCTGAGCTTGTGTCCTTGTTAGGGGGCGAGGCAGGGGAAGAAGCGGTCCTGAGCTTGTGTCCTTGCTAGGGGGCGAGGCAGGGGAAGAAGCGGTCCTGAGCTTGTGTCCTTGCTAGGGGGCGAGGCAGGGGAAGAAGCGGTCCTGAGCTTGTGTCCTTGCTAGGGGGCGAGGCAGGGGAAGAAGCGGTCCTGAGCTTGTGTCCTTGCTAGGGGGCGAGGCAGGGGAAGAAGCGGTCCTGAGCTTGTGTCCTTGTTAGGGGGCGAGGCAGGGGAAGAAGCGGTCCTGAGCTTGTGTCCTTGCTAGGGGGCGAGGCAGGGGAAGAAGCAGGGGTTAGGACTTGTAAACATAAAAACTTACATAGTTGTCTCGTGCTGACCAGCCTGGGTACAGCTGCATGTGGAGCTGTCGCTCTTTCCTCGCCAGTTCGTAGTACTTGGCCTGCTCCTCCCGCGTTAGGGCATGCCACTGTGGAGCACAACACACACCCTTAGAGCTACGACTAGGGCTGACCTTCGATAATTTTTTTGGAATTCGAAGCTTCGGGGCCGAGATTCGATTTTAATTCGAAGCTTAAAAAAAAAATGTATATATATAATTTTTAATTTTTTTATGTTGTGGGACTTGTACAGCACTTTGTTCAACTTTGTCAGTGCTGTAAAGTTTAAACCTTTTTAAATCTTAGACAAACTAAACACTTTTCTTCCATGAAATATTGTAAGCCGTCATTTGAGGCTTTATAAAAGCAGCACAATGAACACAAATCTGTTAGTGCCGAGTCCGACCTCATCTTAAATAACAAACAGCATTGATTGTTGTAATTTAACAAAGAGAGGCAGAGTTGATTTTGCACACAAACATTTTTTTATAATTTTTTTCAAAAATATATATATAATTTTTTTACATAATCGACTTTTATTTTCATTCGAATCCCATGCCCATCGAACGAAGCTTCGAAGTATTTAAGACAGCCCTAGCTACGACACAACACACACAGCCCTTAAAGCTAGGACACAACACACACAGCCCTTAAAGCTAGGACACAC
>NC_140174.1:79947132-79962132 GCF_963971535.1 Notolepis coatsorum | reverse complement strand
AGTGGTAGTGAGGCAGTCTAGTCATAGTGAGGCAGTCTAGTAGTAGTGAGGCAGTCTAGTGGTAGTGAGGCAGTCTAGTAGTAGTGAGGCAGTCTAGTCATAGTGAGGCAGTCTAGTGGTAGTGAGGCCGTCTAGTGGTAGTGAGGTAGTCTAGTAGTGAGGCAGTCTAGTGGTAGTGAGGCAGTCTAGTGATAGTGAGGCAGTCTAGTAGTAGTGAGGTAGTCTAGTGGTAGTGAGGCAGTCTAGTGGTAGTGAGGCAGTCTAGTGGTAGTGAGGCAGTCTAGTAGTAGTGAGGCAGTCTAGTGGTAGTGAGGCAGTCTAGTGGTAGTGAGGCAGTCTAGTGGTAGTGAGGCAGTCTAGTGGTAGTGAGGCAGTCTAGTAGTAGTGAGGCAGTCTAGTGGTAGTGAGGTAGTCTAGTAGTAGTGAGGTAGTCTAGTGGTAGTGAGGCAGTCTAGTGGTAGTGAGGTAGTCTAGTGGTAGTGAGGTAGTCTAGTAGTGAGGCAGTCTAGTGGTAGTGAGGTAGTCTAGTGGTAGTGAGGCAGTCTAGTGGTAGTGAGGCAGTCTAGTCATAGTGAGGCAGTCTAGTCATAGTGAGGCAGTCTAGTCATAGTGAGGCAGCCTAGACGTAGTGGTTCTCACCCTCCGCCCCAGGATCTGGTTGATGGCTGCGCTCTCCTTCAGCGTGCACTCCGCCACCACTTTGGCCCTCATCTCCTTCATGTAGAGCATAAAGGCGTTCAAGGGCTTCTTTATGTGGGGCTGCTTCTTCTTCTCCTCTTCCTTTTTAGCGTCGTGTTTCCTGTGGCGTGCGAGAAGACGGGGAGGCTCAGCGATGTCCACCAGCACAAGGCAGACAGATTGACATCACAGGAACAGGGTTCCCACATAGACCTTAACTTCTTGACTGGATTTGAAGATTAATTGTAATATTATATTGGGGCAAGATAATTACCAACTAACACCACTTCTGTTATCTGAAGTACAACTATAGAACATGTGTAGAGTTCCAGTATAGAAAATGTGTAGTTGTATGTGCTTCCAGCATTTCCTACCACAAAACCGTTCAAGACATTAAAATACTCACGAGCTGTTGAGAGAGCTAATGTCACTGTGGGACGACTCCTGCTTCACGTGTGTGGTGACGATGGCCGGGTGGGGGATGCCCGTGGTGTGCAAACTGTGGTGGGGGGGCACCATGTGCGGGGGGAACCTGGAGGACAGAAGACTGGGTAAACCGGCAGAGTGGGCGCAGGTTAAATGGGAAGGTTGGAACACAATGTATACATACAGCACTGTACAGTTAAAGTTTTTTTTAGTTCAAGTCATCCTTGCCTCATCTTGTTACGAAACTCACTGTTGTTTCTCATGATATTTTACTGAAATAATTCAAAACGTGTCGCTTATTTTCTGCAAAATGTTTACATTGTGATATAATTCCTCTTCCTCCTCTGTAGACACTTGGTTATTTCCATGGGTTTAAAAGGCAAAAAAACATTTATGAAAATATTACCGATTTTGTACAAAGGCAAGAGTGACTTGGGACTCACATATCAAAAACATTGGTATTGCAATAAAAAACAAAACAATATGCTTTTCACATTTCTTCCAATAGAAACAGAAGTGACAATAACGCCATGCAAACATGCACATGTTTAACCCTTTCACTACCACACTACAAAAGGTTAACAGTCTGTAGTGTGGTAGTGAAAGGGTTAACCATCTGTAGGGTGGTAGCGAAAGGGTTAACCCTTTGTCGTGTGGCAGTGAAAGGGTTAACCTTCTGTATTGTCGCAGTGAAAGGGTTAACCCTTTGGTAGTGTGGTAGTGAAAGGGTTAAAACCCTTGTGCACCCCTGGGGTCTTTTTCTACTTTTTTGAAATATTTTGAGTGTGTGTGTGAGCACAGCGGTGTCTGTGTTTATTATTATTTCATGAAATTGGGTAAATATCTTAATTTTACATATATGTTCATTGTGTGAAAAGCTTATAACATGAAACACTCTAGAAAAATAGTTACAGATTTAGTGACTCGTTCACCCCTAGTTACTTTTTCTACTCCCATCCACTTCAACGTTAAAACGGCATTTTTAAGCATTTTTAAATCTGCTCTTATTCGTTCAATTCTCGATATATCTTGCCATCCTTTGCATATTCCACGAGATAAGGACCTTGTAATTGCCGGGATGTGCTGTTACCGATGTAAAACTCATGGTGGCGTCATCGCTCCACAGATAACTTTGCCAAAATTCAGGGGGAGGTGAATTAGGCTGTGGCGGGCTGCCGGTCATTGAAACTCCGGACACAGGTTTTGTGGTGGTGGGGGGGGGGAGCGAGTGGATTTTCAAGACAGAACCAGAGGCGAACCGGACCGCGCAGTCCACAGCGCGCCACACGCCGAAAAACAAGACCCCCATAGCCGGCGCGCGCCAACGAGGAAGTGTCCTGGACGGATCAGGTCTGGTTCTCGTCCCACCACCGAGGCGAGCCCAAGATCCCTGCCGCAGCAACACATGGAAGCGCCCGCACCATATTTAGGTCAGTTGAGCACTTGGTAACGTTTCGCCTCAACGCCGTTTCTGGCCGAACTAGTCATCGAATCTTTAATATTTTTTTTGATTCGTATTCAGAGGTAATTCGTCGAGATATTTCTAATTGGTATTTATCAAAAATAAATATGGGAAATATGGTCAAAAACAACATTTATCCGTTGTTTTCGATGAAAAAACACGTTCTATCAAACAAACACAGGTTTGAGTGGTTATAATTCATAAATATGAGTAATATGTTGAGAGATATATTGAGATTATACTATTACTGTTAATCATGGGTAGAAAAATGTTTTAAAAATAGTAAACAGGTAAAATTATATGGCTTTAAACATGATGTATCAAAACTGACACCAATCCCCAGCGGTTTCCCCCATTGTTAGGCATGCACAAGGGTGGCAGAGACCCAAAGTGTCATTCACACTCCAGTTAGCACTTATCTCCATTGACTTAAAAGTACAATTTATGTGAAATGTGTCTTGTGCATCTCAAGATGGGATCCGTCCTAATCTCCTATACACGGCAGAGAAAAGCACTCTTAATCACGCATAAGTGTATTCAGGAGTCCAATTCAATTAAGAACTATTATGAAGAGGAGGACAAACCTCTAATACTGAAGGACATTTCTGATAGCCAAGCACACTGAGCACGTGAGACAAATATGTCCTCTTAGATAGATCTGGCAGAGGCATGGCACATCTTGATCTTTTGACAACTCAGTATGTGTATTTCAGCATTCATCCTAGAGAACGATTTAAAGAGTTGTATAAATATCTTTCACTTCAAGAATATGTATAAAGAAGATCAGACTTCATGAAGTTTCCGTGTGGCTATTCTTTTCTTTTTGATTGATTGTTAAATAATTGTAATTTATTTTGTTTATTTATCGTTTTGAAGTAAGCTAAATACGATTTTTTTCTCCCCGCTCCTTTTTTGCTCATGGAATGTGCAAATTGAGAGGTACTTTGATTATGAAATACTTTTTTTTTCATGGAACTGTGCATTACTGTGCATTACTGTGCATTGCCATGAACGGAACAAATACAAAGTAAATGAAAGATCTTTGACAACTGGATGGATGGGTGTTGTTTACTATAGAGCCTTGATTCATTTAGAGCTCCCAACTCCTACATGCTATGCTTTTCAGGTACTATAGTTGTTATTGCCTTAACCCTTTCACTACCACACTACAGAAGGTTAACCTTTCACTACCACACGTCTGTAGTGTGGTAGTGAAAGGGTTAACCCTTTGTCGGGTGGCAGTGAAAGGGTTAACCTTCTGTATTGTCGCAGTGAAAGGGTTAACCATTTGGTTGTGTGGTAGTGAAAGGGTTAATAACACTCACATTTAAACAATTTGGGACTTTGTAAAGACGCAGGGATTTGAAGTATCTAAAAAAAAGTATAATAAAAAAAAAAAAATCTAACCCTAACTAACCTTACCGTCATGCACTTGTCCTAATAAACTAACCTACACTCTAGCACTCAACACCTTGATGAACATTGTTACTCAGCTGATAGAGTTGTGCCCTTCCTGATGACTTGTCGTACAGAACTTGTAAGTCGCTTTGGATAAAATCGTCAGCTAAATGACTAAATGTAAAATGTAAATGTAAAGCGCTACGGTGAATTACTCCTTCCTTATAGAACAGTGCTTTTCAGTATGACACTCACTTTGGAAATGTGCTCTTCCAGAGGAACGGAGCTCATCAGGAGGTCTTTACTGTTTACAACGAATGTCTCATTGTTAATAGTAGTCGACTGTCGTACTATGATGTAATGTGGAGATTCCTTTTTTCATGCAGCATTTCTTCACCCCCCCCCCCAAAAAACAATAGCTATTAGCTAAGCAACAATGTTGGAGACATCAAGACAAACAGCTTGCAGTGACACCCTGCACATTTAACAAGTGTGTGGATTTGTTAAAGGAACACGCCAACATTATGGGAAATGCACTTACCATCTTCTCTAGACTCAGACAAGAAGATAGATACCAATTTCCTTTCTGTGCGTTCGGTAGAGTTAGCCTAGCTTAGCACAAATGAACGGAAGTGGATATGGATCAGCTAGTCTAGCTTAAAACTCTGGGAGAGGGTGTTTTTGGCAGGCTAGTGGTCTGTATTCATTTGTGCTAAGTGAGGCTAGCTTGCGGCCAGGTAGCTTTCTACTGAATACACAGAGAGGACACTGGTATCTATATCTTCTCGTCTGACTCTGGAGAAGACGGTAAAGCAGATTTCCCACAATAGCGACGTGTTCCTTTATAAGGAGTGAGTTCAGCAGTTTCTAGGGCTGGTCCACTTTACTGTCAGATCACTATGTTAACGGCCTTGTCCTCCATCCAGTGGCATCATCATCATCATCATCATCATCATCATCATCATCATCATCATCATCATCATCATCTCATCCTATCCCACAGATACACTGATTGAGGGCAATAACCTGCATCATACTGATTCACTTCAATGAGCCGTTTGGATTCAGTGTGAAAGACAATAATTATGTGGTGGAGATTATTTGAACGTGTGTGCGAGTGTGTGTGTTTACAGTACTGTAGCCTACCCTGCTCTGACTGTACACAAACTGAGGAGCAAAGGAGGATGAAGGAGGAGGAGGAGAAAAAAAATAAAGAGGGGGGGGGGGGGGGGTAATTTTTTTTTTTTTTTAACAGCTCATTATCCGACTGTGTCTGGCTGCATGGCTCCAAGCCAGAATATAATGATGAGGCTAAACTCGCCAGGAACAACCAGTTTCAGTTGGAGGCCATCTCAGGGGAGTGCCAATGTGCCCCCACCCTCCCTTTCCCCCTCTTCTCCCTTCATCACTGCCACGCTGGGTGTTTGTGCCATGTCATCCACTGATGGGGGCCTGGTGTCTGTGGCTGCAGATCGGCCATCATTAGGGCTGCTGCATTTCCCCACTCGCTCTCTTTTTCCCCTCCATCTTTCTTCCCCTCTCCATTCTTCCTCTGTCTCTCTCTCTCTGTGCACTTGTTAAAATGTCCTCTGTTCCACATCTATTTCTTCTTTTCTCCCCCCCCCTCTCTCTCTCTCTCTCTCTCTCTCTCTCCTCCCCTGTCCCCTCACACCACCACCTCCCTCCTCCCTCCCTCCTCTCTCCTCCCCCTCCTCTCTGTTGCAGCCACCGCGTGGCCCAGGTTATGGTTTAAACATGACGGCCTTCATCCCTTTGAAGCGCCGGGGCATCATCACCCTCATCATCATCATCATCCTCATCATCCGGGCTCATCAGTGCCGAGCGGCGCCTTGGACCAATTTAACCCCCCCACCAACCCCCCCAGGCTCCTACGTCTCAATCTGAACTGTAAGGAATAGCTGCTGCTGTTGGTGGTGGTGGTGTGTGTGTGTGTGTGTGTGTGTCTGTGTGTGATGTGTAGTGTGTGCATGTGTGACGTCTGTGCAGTGGCCGCATGGCTTCCTCCTGCAGGCGTGTGTGTGTGTGTGTGTGTGTGTGTGTGTGTGTGTGTGTGTGTGTGTGTGTGTGTGCAAGTGTGAATGTGTGTGTGTGAGTGTGTGTGTGTGTGTGTATGTGAGTGTGTGTGTGTGCATGCATCTCCCGGGGCTAAACTCACCTTGACATGGATGCGTTGACAGTGAGCGCAGTCGGGTAGGGGTGTCTGAAGCCCCCTGTTGTGATTGGATAAACAGGTTGACCTTGCCTGGGTAGAGGAGGGAGGATGGAGGAGGGAGGAGGGGGAGGAGGAGGAGGAGAAGAAAGGAGAACAGGTGAAGGAACAGCACCACAAGGAGAAGGAGGTAAGAGCCCTGGGTCTCTCTCCTCTACCCGACACCCGCCTCTTTTATTCTCATTTGATCGGGGACAAAAATCTAGGGGATTGCGGAGCGCACATCAAAGGCAGGGGGGAACTCTCAACAATTTGAATGCCACAAATCTTGATAGGAATGGCTAATTAAGTTTCATAACCCTTCGCACGGGCGTCAGCGGAGCAGCAGCCCCCCCCCCCCCCCAAGGAGCAGGGGCCTAGGTGTTTTGTTGTGATAATTAAAGACGAAGCCTGGGTCTCTTTAATGGAGCCATCACGCTAATTGAGGTCTACACATCCAAAGACAAACAATAATGAATGTAAATTTATACCAAAAATAAAGTGCGGCGAATCAAAGGGCTCGGCGGTGGTGCTCGGGGCCTCTCCCGCTATTTAGACCGCGGTGAGAAAACATTAAATTAACAGAGCCTAATTTGTAGCCTTTGTCAAATTAACAAGTGTTTGACAAGAGTTACCAGGGGAGGGCCCCCGTGTGGAATTGTGGGTAAAATACAGGCAATCACGGTTCATTACTCTAATTGGACCGTACAGAGGCGCGCAAAATAGCGTTCGCCACAAAGGGGAGAGTCGCGGGCTGCTGAGGGCTTCTGGGTATTTACTGGAATGCAGACGTGTTCTACCGCCCGGTCACGATGTGGAGAGAGAGAGAGAGAGAGAGAGAGAGAGAGAGAGAGAGAGAGAGAGAGAGAGAGAGAGAGAGAGACCACCGCTGGCTTTCGAACACACCTTCTGATGCAAGCCGTCTGTTTGCCGACTTGGCATAGTAGTGTTCCACCACAGACGTCTTGGTCGGCAAACACAGGTGATTGTTAATCAAATATCTGGTGCTTATCATTAAATCACAACTATGGTCGGTGAGCTGTAGCGTTGCACCATTTTGGTTGGCGTGAAACATCCCGAGAATACTACGATGAATAACACACGGTTTATGTTGGGAGCCATCCTAAAGGGTTAACACCAGCCATCCTAAAGGGTTAACACCAGCCATCCTAAAGGGTTAACACCAGTAATCCTAAAGGGTTAACACCAGTAATCATAAAGGGTTAACACGAGCCATACTAAAGGGTTAACACCAGCCACCCTAAAGGGTTAACACCAGCCACACTAAAGGGTTAACACCAGTAATTCTAAAGGGTTAACACCAGCCACACTAAAGGGTTAACACCAGTAATTCTAAAGCGTTAACACCAGCCACGCTAAAGGGTTAACACCAGTCATCCTAAGGGGTTAACACCAGCCAAAGGGTTAACACTAGGGATGCACCGATCCGATATTGATATCTGCCCCGATATGACTAAAATAGCTGGATCGGGTAACAATATATATATATCGGATAAAAAATCTTTTTTTTAATAATAAATAAACTTATTTATATGATGTTGCCTTGCACAAAAGAATAATCCCAGTCTCTTCCACACTGTGAGGCATACAGTTCATTAATTGAACAATGGATCGGTAGCCTACTCTGTATCGGCCGATACCCAAAGCCCAGGTATCGGTATCGGGACTGAAAAAGTCAGATCGGTGCATCCCTAGTTAACACCAGCCATCCTAAAGTTACACTGTTGCATTCTGGTGATATAAATGTGTGAATCAAGTGTAAACAGTCATATAAAAGGAGTCACTTACTGTGGTACTAACCATCCTAGCGGATGGGGGATCTGGCCTACAGCGCCAGGCGACAGTGGGTAGTAGGGAGATATATCTGAAGGGTGTGGAGGCCTTGGAATTCCTGGGATGGAAAGAGAGAGAGAGAGAGAGAGAGAGAGATAGAGAGAGAGAGAAAGAGAGAAAGAGAGAGAGAGAGAGAAAGAGAGAGATAGATAGAGAGAGAAAGAGAGAAAGAGAGAGAGAGATTACAAACAAACAGGTTATTCAATATCACATCCGCTGTCACCCAAATCTTCATCAGCACTAGATTCCGTCCTCTGTGGGGCTTCCACAGTTTGAACGGGGCCAACATCACAGGGTGTGCGGCTGGGAGGAGGAGGAGGGGGAGGAGGTGGTAGTGGAGGAAGAGGGGTTGGGCTCACATGTACACAGTACTAAATCACACTTCCTGATCAAAGGCCTTTTGAGGCGGGCAGTGGCAGAACGTGTAGCGCGTGCGAGAGAGAGAGAGAGAGAGAGAGAGAGAGAGAGAGAGAGAGAGAGAGAGAGAGAGAGAGAGAGAGAGAGAGAGAGAGAGAGAGAGAGAGAGAGAGAGCAGAGCAGAGAAACACCAACTCCATCCTGTCACATTGCTCTATTGAATCAGAGGATTAACAACGGGAGAAATAATTGAGGTTTTAGAAGTTAACAAAACGCTGCCGCCGCACCGCGCGTTGCAGAGCCTCATACATTAGGGATTGGATTCAGTCCCGTCCACGGTAATATAATTAGACCTGTCCCTGTGATCATAGCGCTGCTGTCGGAGGGATACAAGTTGAGTTAAACTAGCGCACAGGTTCTAGATGTTACCTGACAACGTATGGGTGAATGAAGCGATGTTGTGATATAAACTAGTCCGTTAGTCAACTAATCGCCATTAGGATCTTGATCAACTAAGACTTGTTTCTTTTGGTCCATTTGTTGTTTTCTATGTCCCTTTTCCTGTTGAATGAGACATCTCCTGGAAAATGACACGCACATCCCATAATGCTATTCAATTACATCAACTGAGACCTTATTTTCATTTGACAGTGTCAAATGTCAATATTGTATAAAAGGCAACAAAAAATATATAAAATCTTTGCTGTACTGTATGTGACTCCAATCAGGCGGTGACTACTTGAACATTTAAAGTTTGCTTATGTTGTAACTGTCTGTAAGCTGTCTTTTAAAACGGTTCTGATGGAAAGTAGGGCAATATGTGAGGGGAGCCTTGGCGGTGCTAATTGCACCCTTAACTGCGTGAGTTTAGCGCTCGGTATCTGCTCCGTCTTTGCGAGCTATCCACTAAGGACATTGAGCGGATGAGATAATAGCGCAGACACGCCTGATCTGCTCCAGCGCAGTTTGCTCGCGGAGCAGTCTGCACCTGACTGCGCTGTTGGCAGATATCAGGAAGGGGAAATGAAGGCATAGACATAACAGTATTTTTCACCATTAGTATTTTGTTCATTTCATAATGTATAGAGCTTGCTTAATTTGTATTTTCATGACACATTGCGTCCTTTGTTTTTGTCACTATCGTCATTGCATAGTTTGTCATGTCCTATTCCAATTAAATGTTTTACTTATAATTGTACTATATTCTATTGTGCTATAATTAATTTAGTTCATATCCCATTTAATTTAATTCAACCTCTTTATTTACAGTTGTCCAGCCATGGCCTATATATGATTTCATAGTTATATTCTATTCTATTGTGCCTTAGTTCATATTTAATTTACTCCACATCTTTATTGTATTATCTGTCTGTTAATGTCTGTCCGCTAATGTCGCACCAAAAACTACCAAAGCAAATTCCTTGTATGTGAAAACTACTTGGCAATAAAGACCTTTCTGATTCAGATTAATTTCTCCATCACCGCAAATACACCCTCAATTAATATCGCCACGCATGCGCGCGCGGGGGAGGGGGGCATAATCCCACGGGACAATGCATTGGGAACTTGTGTCCCACAAGGAGACCTACCCCCGTGAATATTATTATGCGGATCGGAATATACGGGCGCGCGCGTGGGAGCTTGCGCAAATTCACCCATATTTTTCCACTGCCACGTTTGGATATCCCAACTGCACTCAGACTGGGATATGAGATGCCAAATGTGTTTATTTAGTTTATTCCGTATTGTATTTAGTTTATTTCGTCATTACATTTGTTTGTCATCCACAAATAAATTATTTTTAGCAGACCTGTCCATAGTGGTGAATCTTTATACCGAATTTAAGCACTGTGCCAGTGAAGATATTTTCTAATTTACGAATATGAGTGTGTGGTGGTACAATTGGAACGTGAGTGCAGTCAATAATAATAATAATCTTTATTTATATAGCACCTTTCATACGAGAATTGCAGTTCAAAGTGCTTTATATAATGAAGACATAATCAAACAAGCAGCAAGAGCAATGCATAACACAAATAAAAGTTGCAGCTGATGCAAAATCTAAATCTCGTTTCAAAATCAATCAATCAACAACGCCGACAACATTGGGAAAGCCGACAACGTTAAATAACAATGTTTAAATAATAAATACGATTGCCTGGGATCTCTGGATGGCTGGCTCAATATCATCCTTGATTTCATCCAGTAGATCAAGGATTGCTTGAGCTGGCAACCTGTGTCTCCGGATGATTTCAGTCTCACTTAAATAAAAAGGTGATATTCTCCTTCGAAATATTCTTTCACAGGCATGACTGGCATAACGATGCCTGCGTCTGGCAACAATTACTGCTGCCATGATCAACTGTGACGCTGGCAGTGACGCTGGCATGATGCCCCTTTATAGCGCTTATTGCTTAGTTACCACCATGTCTGTGAAGACGGTAGGTGCGTTGTGTTAACTGCTCGGTGCAATTTGCGCCGGGCTTTGTGGATTGGGAGCGTTTTTGGACGAGGCTCATTTGCATAGAAAGGGGAACATGTTCCGCCCATATTACCTCATTTAAATACGCGCTAATTGCACCGGACGCAATGCTGATGGAACGCAGTTACCACCTCATTTCACCTGTTGCGCCTCCTCTGTGGATAGCAAAACTGTGTTTCAGTGCTATTTGCACCGGCTTTGCGTCGGAAAAAGCCGCGCAAACCCTTTGTGGATTCCGCCCTTGGTGTTTACTAGAGGGCACCGCCACGTTCCAACTCCTCATCCTCATGTTTTAACAAAAGCCTCCTGGTGAACTAACGGTGACAGAGATGTCCAAGCAGAGGACAGTCGTGGTGGCGCGGCTTCGTCAGACGATCGCAGCTTCCCCAGGTGTCGCCGTCACTGTCCCTGGCCCCACTTAGAGACCACTTCTGTGAGGCGTCCTGAACATGGGGACCTCCGAAAAAAGGTCTTGTACGCGACGTGCGGTTTTAAAAATAACAAAGAAGTTGAAACCGTGAGTTGATGGTGTTTCCTCGTTTTCCTGTAGCCATTGATTTTGTGACCTTACTCTCTGGAAAGCGTGAATGGTGCAGGCAGAGGACTGCATGGTCGGAGTACACAGGCTATATCAGACGAGTGGTGCTCTCATCATTTTGAGTGATTTGCTTTTTGTTTACAAGTCAGTTTCAGAAGTCATGCTTACGAGTCCTGTGTAGGGTTGAGTGAGAGTACCAATGGTGATATTGGTTGTAAAATATGTTGTCATTTTGACTCAGGAAATGCAAATCGAGAGTAACTGCAAAATGTATCAAGGTGCGACCGTGCAGTAAAACGAGCCCTGCTGCACTGATGCCCTAACTTCACTTTTGGGGGTAAGCTCACAAAGTCAATGGACACTGGAAAATGCTCTGCCTGTTTTGAAGTTTTAATTTCTCCGTCGCTTTGCGCTCCATTCCTTTCCTCATTGAGCTGCCTGGCGAGATTACTTTGATGAAAACTATCATTTGAAGCACGTTCTCGATGAATACACAGGCACAGTGTTTCTTTTTTTTCTAACATGTTGTAGTACCCCCTAAACAACTACATTTCCAAAAAAATTCCGCCTGTTGTTCCCCTTTTAAAGTGTGACAGGGATGTGTCTGCATTCAGTTGGCTGGGAGAGCAGGGACTTTTTTTTTTATTTACGCTGGTGTCTTCTTTCACAGCTGGCCCGCTGCTGCAGATGTTGTTGTGGAACAGTTCTGGCCCGGTGTCCGCATGGCCCCGGTGGGCCCTCGCTGAGTGGTTCCGCAGAGCCCATCCCGTCCTCGGAAACCGGTCCCGGGCCGGTGCTGTCGGTCACACCCAGAGTCCAAGAGCCGAGCCAGGGATGCAGGAATGACGGCCAAGGGACCGTTGCTGTCAATGTTGGACAATGGTGCCTGTAAAGCGGTTACTACATCCAAGCAGACACTTCACTGGGTTCTGTGTAAAAACTGGACTTAAAAAATAGCAATCTTACTTGCTTCCATTTTGTCCCCATTTTTGGCTAATTGGCTGCCTACCAGGATCAGTTATAAATAATAAGTTCAAAAGTAACTGGGCAGCAGGTGGAATAGGGGCTGGTGACATAGGAAAAGGGCCAATTTTAATGGCTTGTTTTAATATATTTGTATCAGATACCAAGACCAAACAGCCAACTAAAGCCCTGTCAAATCTATGTGTTCCAAAAACACTGGACATTTAAAATTAGCTAATGCCAAAATAAAACAAGAACAGTTTAACACCAAAAAGAAAAAAAAAAAAAAAAAAAAAGGCCCCTCCGGTTACCACAGAGAACAGTGTGCTAAATGAAGCAAGTCCTCTTAAAAGGAAAACTTTAAAACATAATCCCATTGCCGCCCAGTGCTCAAGTCCTAATATAGCTCATTAATTAATTCAATACTAAGCTCAATTAAGCAGCGCCATTAAGCACTACATTAGACAGCAGCTGGCTCGTTACTGGCCCTTTGTGAGGACGATCATAATCAGGGAAACATTATTACCTTAAAAACACAGACTAAATCCACCAGAGACCGTTGAAAAGCATGGGAATTATTCACTGTACCCCAAGTGCATTAACCTGAGAGGTGGCGCAGTCTCAGAGAATTATTCACAAACAGAAATGGTCGTCAAAATGGGTCTGTGAAATTAATTAAATTGCTTAAAAAGGTTATGTTCGATCGATGTCTGCATGGCAGGCTCATTCCCCAAGAGTCAGAATCAACTCGTTGACATGTAATATGACTAGGAACTGGTGAGTACATGGATTCCACCACTGAACCAAAAACAGTGAGTATGAGGCCAGTCAAGTGCTTTAAGCTCCAGGCTTGACAGAAAAGATGGGGCTTTCTCTCAGGCAGAAACACTAAACTGCCTCCAAAACTCCTCCACACCTGACTGTCCTGCGGCCAGTAGCTACGAGTAAAAATTTGTTTTACGATATCTCCATAGCGCGGATATGTGTACAGATGACAATGAGAATTCCTGTGTGTGCTACTGTGTGTTGGGAGGCAGACTTTCCAGATGAACACGCAGCATTGTCTCCCCTTGCAGAGACCTTGGGTGAAGATTTTTGTGTGGGGGCCGCTGGCTGTGTGTTTATTACTCTCCGTCTCTCCCGCTCTCTCTGCTGTTTGGATTTGAAAAGACCTTTCCACCACAATGACCGTTTTGTTTTTGGAGTCCCGGGGGAGAGGTGGAGTTGATGTGGTGAGAAGTGTGGGCTGGTCTATTACAACACCGTGTTCTTATGCGTGATCTGCTGTCCGTGCACTTGTCCAGGTCCCTGTTCATGGACCACAGGCCGTTAACACTTAATGGCCCATGTAGGGGAATCATGTGGGGAAAGATCATGTTTACACATCATCTGAATCTCTGCGTCTCTGTTTAAAGCCTTGTGACATAATCACCCTAACGGTGGCCTAGAAGTAGATGTTGTGTTACGGCTGTCTTCCATTACAATCACCCTAACGGTGGCCTAGAACTAGATGTGTGTTATGGCTCTAAAATCGATTTGTTGATTTCATCATGTAATCATACAGTAATGCAGAAGGACTTATCAGATATATGTGTATAATTGCCCAGGAAATAAAAACAACAACATACAAATCAACTATGTCATGGTCGACTAAGACCAAAACTGACCAATTAACCCTTTCACTGCCGCACTACCACACGGTTAACCCTTTCACTGCGACAATACACAGAAGGTTAACCCTTTCACTGCCACATGACAGCCGGTTAACCCTTTCACTGCCACACGACAGAAGGTTAACCCTTTACTATCACACAACCGACGGTCGCCATAAAGGGTTAATCTTCTGTCGTGTGGCAGTAAAAGGGTTAATGGGCTATCAGGGGGGGCAGCCCTAGTGTGTGTGTGTTATCCAGACCTACCTGTTTTGGGGTCCACGTCCGTCTGTAGGTGGGGTGGGGGGTTCCCTGGTGTGAAGTGCTCATTGCTGTAAGTGATCAGAGGCGTGAGTGGGTGCACATGGTGAGGGTGCTGAACCACTGGAACCTTATTAGACTAGAGAGAGAGAGAGCGGGAGAGGAGAGAGAGGGGGGGGGGGGAGAAAGAAGGAGAGGAGGGAAAGAGAAAAAAAGAGGCCACAGTGTTAATATTTGGGTTGGGGGGGGGCTTGTGGGTGCCTGCAGTAGAGAAATACAACTTGGCTCAAAGACTCTGAAGTGAGAGCCATGGAACAGTGGAGACTGCAGCATTTGCCAAACCGCCAGACCACAGTGAAAATAGTGTGGTTTGTAATTAAGAACACTTCTGTGGTGTCGCTCTGGAACACGGTAATGCAATCTAAGGGGCGGGAGGGGGAGGGGGGGGGACTTGCTGCCATGTCCTATTTGGAGCGGGCCTGTGTGATGAGCCACTTCTAACCACGTGATCGATCATCTGCAAACCACCAGGATGGAGCCAGGGTGTGTAAATCCACAGTCATTATCAGCACCAGTCACTACTCTGCTCTCTTCTATAGCCTCCTCCTGCCCCCCTCTCTCTCTCTCTATCTCTCTCTCCCCCCTCCCCATATCTCCCTCCCCCTCTCTCTCTCCTAGGGGTGCACCGATATATCGGTCGGGTATCGGTATCGGCCGATA
>NC_140174.1:79913092-79941932 GCF_963971535.1 Notolepis coatsorum | reverse complement strand
TGTGACGCTGGCAGCCCAGAGGGAGTGCATGGCAGAGTTTCACATGGACCTGACACTTCCACTTCAGAAAAACAACAAGAAACTTAACCCCTCTTTTTATAAACAATACCTGTGTGGTGGGGGCCGGGGGGGGGGGGGGGGGGGGGCGGATGATTCCTCTCTCAACTCCCACCTGACCTCTCCCTGTCAGGAGCCTCCAGCACCTCTACAGAACCCTGCACCCTTCACCCACCTCCATCTCTCTCCCTCTCCCATCTCCCCTCCCCTCTCTCCCCCCCCCCCTCTCTCTCTCTCTCTCTCTCTCTCTTCATCATTTTATGAATTAATTATTCTGGAGAATATATTGAGGTCCGACTCCTGCTACAAGTTAAGGACAAAGAGCGCAGGTGTGTTTCAGCCATATGGCAAATATGGACTAAATAACTGCAACACAACATCCCAGCTCCATTCAGGATTATGTCTTTATGATAAATAACTGCAACACAACATCCCAGCTCCATTCAGGATTATGTCTTCATGATAAATAACTGCAACACAACATCCCAGCTCCATTCAGGATTATGTCTTTATGATAAATAACTGCAACACAACATCCCAGCTCCATTCAGGATTATGTCTTTATGATAAATAACTGCAACACAACATCCCAGCTCCATTCAGGATTATGTCTTTATGATAAATAACTGCAACACAACATCCCAGCTCCATTCAGGATTATGTCTTCATGATAAATAACTGCAACACAACATCCCAGCTCCATTCAGGATTTTGTCTTTTACAGGATAAATGCTGTTCCATGTCTTTCTGCATTTATATATATATATATATATATATTACTTGATAACAAAAAGGTTGCTGTAATTTACAATGGAAATAAAATAAATAAATATAAAACTTGGAAGTGAGGCCATGAAACCAGGAAGACTATTATTTGTCAAACGCATTGAGATGTTGTGCATTTTACAAGTTGAAAACCACAGGAGCAACTTTTTTTGCAGTTGTTTCTCCCTCTACTATGTTCCTTTCTTCCCCTCCTGTATTCTCTCTCTCTCTCTCTCTCTCTCTCTCTCTCTCATTGCGAGCACCCTGCTCCGTCCATGGCCTGCAGCAGCCAGTCCAGCGGCCCTTAATGGCAAAACAAAGCTCGGGGGAATGTCCTTTACATGGCCCGCGACAATAGCACCGGGGATCCGTCCTGACAAGCAAAAGAACCCCGACAAGGTGGCGGCTAATTGCCTCCCCTCCTTCCATTCAGCGGGCCTGCCACCTCCTTTGTTCCACGTGCACTTTCTTAAGTAAACTGACAGTTCACCGGCCGATGACGGACAGCTCCCAATCACCCGGCTACACAATGCCATGGGCGCCGGGAGCACAAGAGACGAGCCCCTCTGTGAAAGAGAGAGATAGAGAGAGAAAAAAAAAATACCCCACTCCACTGTCCTCCACCCCGCAAGCGCCAGAACAAAAAAAAAAGTGTTGCGAAAAAATAAATATAAAAAAGAAGAACAAAAACTTGGTCTGAGAGGGGAAAAAAGAAGAGAAAGAAACGGAACGGACTGTGACCGTTGTTCGTATTAATTTAAACAATTCCAGGCAGGAACAGTAGAACAGTAGAACATAGATTGCTGTAAACAGTTCACACTTCAAAACAATGCCCCCCTGCCAAGTAATATAATCCTAGACAAGCATAACCCAACAGATTTGAGGGGGAAAAGTCAGTTTAAAGCTCAAAAACAACAATGACAATTTTTGCTAGTTAATGCTCTAATAATACATGAATAAAATCAATGTGTCTATTTTCAAACGTCCATGGAAATGCATGAAAGAGCAGATGCACATCATGGAATTCTCACAATAACTGAAAAGGACTAAATGCCTTAGTAGTAGAAACTAGTAGTAAATTCAGCACACAATATTTCATTGCCTTGATATTAAATAATGTCAGTGATTAATAAAAAAAGAAATATCCATATCCTCACAAAATAAGGAAAGATAATACTAATTTAGTTTGATGTGCTGGAATAATACAGCCCTGTCAGTCTGTCAAAACAAAGCAATCAAACACTGCCTTTCATTATCTAAATTGTCAATCTGTCACTTAGCAGCTTAACTATTATAAATTGCCAAATGGAGCATGGAGAAACCTCTGCAAAAATCAATTCAATAAAAAAAAATTAAACAATATTTTCCAGTAAATAATATGGCAGAAAATGAAGCGTGGTCGGTATTAAATCAAATGTTAAAGAGTCTTACCATTTAAAAGAGCTGTATAAGTGATGCTGCTCTCCTCCTGGTTAAAACAAGCATGCTGGCACTCGTGCTTAGTACACTGACTACCACCAGGCTCACATCACCATGTCATCCGCTAATCCACTGGGGGGCAGCACCGACATCTACGGCAGCCCCCCTCGCCACACAGCGCCCATGGGTTAAGCCCATAAGACAGCGGCCGGAGAAGCGGGGCGAGGGGAGCGAGTCGCCGGAGCCACGGCTGCCCCACGTCCGGTCCCACGGAGAACCCCCGAGATGGCAGCGAGCGAGCGAGAGAGAGAGAGAGAGAGAGAGGCGAGCGGGCGGCCAGAGTGTGATGCTCACTCTCAGCCCCCTCGTTCACACACACACACACACACTACATTGCTTCTCTCCATGCCTGACCAGGAGTCCCTCTCTCCCCCCTTCGCTCATCTTCATTTCCCCCCTAATAAGCTCTTTTGTGTCCATCTCTTTCTTTTGATAAAGTTGAAAGAACAACAAGAAAGGAGTGAGAGAAAGAGATGAGGGAGAGAGAGAGAGAGGGAGAGGGTACTGGAGTGTCTTCTATAGGAGTTGTCCTAACTTGGCTAAACTGCAGCAGCGGGGTGCCTCCTCGTCACGCCACTAATCCTGCAAAACTAGCCACGCTCCGTTCACCGCTGGCCGCGCTGAATTAAATGCTAAATCCAAAACACAACATTAGGGTGGAAAAAGTCGTACACACAACAACAACAAAAAAGGAATAAAAGAAAAAAGCTGGATGAAGTAATCCGATCGGGGCAGGAGAGTGTCCTGCCCGTCCGCAGCCCCGGATTTTGATGTAGGAAGCTCCGGAAAACAAGAACGAAAAAAAAAGGACAAAAGCCGACATTTCTCAACAAAAGAGCCCATCGCAGCGGTGAGAGACATTCACACCTCTTAACTCTCCTGCCTGTACTCTCTAAGCACAACCAGAGATCACTCCAAAGTAACAACCAGAGCCAGGCGAACGAGCCAAACGACAGCACTTTAAAACAATAACCCAAAAAATACCAATAAATGGAAAACAAGTCTGGATGCTTTTCTAGGGGGAGCTGGCAAGAGGAAATTATCCCCGGCCAACTGGTGGCTGGGAAGAGTGGAAGCCCACTCTTAAAGCCGTGATCTCACCATCCACTATACCACCGCTGTGAGCCTTTTAACCATAGCACAAAAAGAAATCACTATTGATCTTCAAATGGCCATAATTGAAAAGATCAAAAAGATTAAACAAAAATGGAGAAATGTGCTGACTTACCATGTTATGTTCCTCTTTTTTGTTGCAAGTTTTTTTTTGTTTAAATGAAAAGAAAGGAAAAAAATATTCGCTCAAAGACCCGGCATTTGGAGATGTCAAAATGTTCGTTGCCGTCTCTCTTGATCGTATTACTTCCGTGGTCCTGGTTTCCAATGCGTCTGAACTTTTTCCCTTTCTCTTTTATTTTGTTTGTGGTACCTAGTCTTTTTTTCCCTCTCCCCCTGCTTAAGACTTTAAAAGCCCTCAGCTCAGTAAAGCAGCACAAATTATCTTGCCACCTTGCGCAGCTCTGATGGTTTGGCCGCTAACTTTGGAAGGGCCTTTACTACTGCATCAAAATTAGCATTGTCAAAGCAGTTAATGAATATTAATATTGTATTTGTCATTGGAGCTGGCCCATTGCTGAACTCTGAGTCATCCATCAGGGACAAGATTAAGCACACAATTATTTCTGACTGACAGGGACCAAATCTGGAGGATTTTTTCCCCTCTCTTCTCTTCCCTCCAACAATTTAAAGAAAAAGACACAACATCATCTTAAGGTACCTCCCCGGAGACGACAAGATTAATACACTTTTAATGAAGCGCAATCTCATTGTGCGTGAGCCGCAGAGTGGAAGATAGAAATATTATTACAGTTTTTAAGAATAAAAAAAAAAAATATCACAAATTGCAAGCACTTTCACTGACAGAAACTCAAATGTATATTTCAAGGCACAATTTTCTTTCTTCTTTTGATAGAATTCCAGGGAATCATTCTCCTGGATTTTATAAAATCTTTCTAGAGAAGAAATGTGGATTTAGCTTTCTAACATACACTAGGAATCGAGAGGAGAAAGATAGGAGCTATGTTGTAAATAATGCCTGTGATACATTTTGACATGAAACATTGATTAAAAGCCAGGAGCTCCGGTGCTGTCGGCAGAGAGAGCCGACCGCTGAGGACCACACAAGACTCCATCAGCACCAGCCGCTACAACCAAACCCACCGCGGCCGACCGCTACCACGACAACAACACTACGCCTCAACACCGGGCTCTGTCAAACACCACACAATACACGCTT
The DNA here is from genome assembly GCF_963971535.1 of Notolepis coatsorum. NCBI lineage: Eukaryota > Metazoa > Chordata > Actinopteri > Aulopiformes > Paralepididae > Notolepis > Notolepis coatsorum. The sequence continues at coordinate 79,937,338 of NC_140174.1, read as the reverse complement.
TAACCGGCTTTATCTAAACAAATAAAATAAACAGCACACTGCACATATTTTACATAATTTCTAAAATCAGAACGACATCACAATTTCTCCAGTTCAAAATAATCTATGGCGAGGCCTCCTGATAACTAATAACTAATAACCGACAGAATCCTTACCTGCACTTGCCTTGAGAAATTAAACAGATAGCATGCCATCTAGTTCACTGCTGCTCAACGTCCCCAAAGCATTGCAGGAGCTTTTGCATATTTTTTTTTGTTTGACTCAAACATGCAGGGAACAGTCAGGGATGTCTTTTGTCTCCTTCAGATATTGTGGTAAATTTAGCACAAGCCGAAAAGTGAAGCGGACCAACTACATCCAGCCTTCTCCGCTCTGCCCGTCGACCGTTATTGGTCCAAATTCTGAATCTTACTTAGGGGCACATTAAGACTTATTTTACATCTGCCTTCTTTCCGTTAAATGCAACAATAAAATAACTCTGAAAAGCATAAAGGGAGTGGTGTGTGGGGGGGGAAAAATGACAGATGTGGGGCAGTATTTTCCAGCGGCCAAGTGAATTGGTGCGAGGCGAGGGTCAAGCTGCGGGCTCACCTTGGAGCGCCGGGCCCCTGCCGACCACCCTGTTGGCTCCCTAATACCATTAGCAACCCTTAGATGAACATATTAAATTGGTCTTTTGTTCTCCAGGTGCCGGTCGGGCCTCACCAAGCTGCCGGTATCCTGGTCCCGAACACTGGAGCCTTTTACCAAAATGAATAGCGCGGCTTAAGAAGCGCTCGATTTTCTTAGTTCACCCGCTTTCCCCTAAAGCCGTCGGCGCCGCCAGGAATATATATATGTTTTTTCCCCGTTTTTTTTTTGTGGCGCTCACGCTCAAGATCTTTCTACATTACCCTCGGGTTAATTTTCATTTATTTACCTTGAAATGTGAAATGTTTTAAATATCAGAAAATTGCTAATAAAGTCTATAAAGTTCTGATTCCTGATCTCTATTCAAGAAACCGATTGGACATTCCCATTCAACAGAAATGTAATTCAATAAATTGAGGACAAAGGTATAGTAAATAAATTCCACACTTAAGTAATTTGTGTAATTCCCACAAATTCACTGTATTTTTTACGCAAATAATTTCTTCATTATAATTTTAAATAGAAAATAATTTGTGTTTTCAATTATTCCACAATAACATAAAACATCATGAATACCATGACAACATTTGGGGCACGGCAACAGCAACCAAAATATTCACAGAATAAAATGGAGCTATTAAAAAAAATCCTATCGACGCGAGAACATGTGGAAATAAGTTCACCGGCATCAGACAAATTCTCTTTTTAATTACTCTGACACAAACACACAGGCCAATTAATTCTGCATTCCCACAAGCCATGTCTGTGGAAATCAGCAACGGGCAGAAGTCTTAATGCGAGCTGAGAGCCTAAAACAGGTCCAATCTAGGTGAGGAGAGGAGAAGAGGGAGAGGAGAGAGAGAGAGCAGAGCAGGCAGTGCCGTGGCCCAGCGTGTTCACATCAGCGCTAGTATCAAATTAACTCCGCGACTTTGAAACGTATTGATCTGCTATTAAGACACTAGTGAACTTGATGAAGAGAGTGCTGTAGGTGACTCTGTGACTTCAAAGTGTCATGCAAGACACATAAAACAAGTCGCTTTGATCCCCCCAACCCCTCCTCGGATGAGGAGACAGAGGCTTCAGAGGTACCCCCCCCCAATTCCACTCTCCTCTCCTCTCTCCTCCTCGCCCCTGAGGCCCAGGGCTTTAGTACTGGTTCCCTCTCCTCTCTCTCCTCACCCCTGAGGCCCAGGGCTTTAGTACCGGTACCCTCTCCATCCCCCTGTCTCTGGATGCCCCAAGAACTGGCAAAAGTACTGTAACCACACACACACACTGTTTAATGGCGTCATATTATAAAGGGACAGAGTCGACGTGGGGGATACAGTGGTGCACATCTCACTTCAGATTCAACACACGCACACGCACATGCACACACACACACACACACACACACACACACAGAGCCCGCTACGCAAAAAAATTCAATAAGAAAAAGCATTTCACGTCCGAAAAACAGCAGCCATCTATATATGTGTAGCTATTAAAATGCACTGCTGATAAGAAAAGGGGGGAATCTTCGCTGTAATAATATGCCGGGGAATGAGAGAAACAAAGCAGAGCGGCAGATAGAGCCATGCTATTGTGTGCTGCCGAATACACCTCCTTCTTTGCTTAAGGCAAGTCTTCACACCCCACATTAGACGCTGCGTGCTGCCAATCACACCTGCTACAGTATATGCTTTTTTTCATTTCGCACCACTGGGTGGAGGTAGTAGGTAATGTTTTCAACAGGGCCACTAAATCACTATTATACACTGGAAGAGGAACAAATCAAGAGCAGCCCTCGGAAACACACCGTCTCTCACTGTCTGTCTTTATCTCTCTCTCTCTCTCTCTCTCTCTCTCTCTCTCTCTCTCTCTCTCTCTCTCTCTCTCTGCGGCCAAACCCACCGTTGGACAAACCAAGAAACAACAAATAATATACAAAAAATATATATAATAATAAAAAACAAAACAAAAAAACCTCCTCTTGCTCTTCATTCCGCTGCGGAACGGCCGTGCGGAATTGATCTCAACAAGCGGAGAGAGAGAGAGAAAAATAGAGAGGGAGGGAGGGAGAGAGAGAGAGAGAGAGAGAGAGAGAGAGAGAGAGAGAGAGAGAGAGAGAGAGAGAGAGAGAGGAGCAGGGGATCCATCTCCTCTACACTACTAACCTCGCAGGGCTGAGTAAAATAAATATTAACGGCTAAATTAATCATCGGCGGACCAGTGTTTGCGCTCAGGCTCCAGTGCTCAATAGGCTGTGTGTGTGTGTGTGTGTGTGTGTGTGTGTGTGTGTGTGTGTGTGTGTGTGTGTGTGTGTGTGTGTGTGTGTGTGTGTGTGTGCGCGCGCGCTTGGAGTGCCCGGGCTAAGCTGTGTCTGTTTAATTAAGAGGAGTAAACAGATGACAAATGTGAGACTGTTAAACATTTAATGTGTGTTTATCTCCCTCCTCATTTATTTAGTTGGGAGAGATTCAGAAGAGTGGGTGGTGGTTTTAAGACGGATGCACGGGGTGGGGGGGGTTATAGAATGCCGGTAGGATTAGAACCCAGCCCCCCCCCCCAGTTGCCATGACGAGTCTGTGTTTTGCAAATGCATAGCGATTTTTCAGACAATTCTTTTGACATCTCCGTGGTTATGTTCCAACTTAATTCTGTTTGATGAGAAAGAGAAAGGGATTTTTTTTTAGGTGATAAATCAAATGTACACAAATGCCGCCGCTCTGGTTATGGCTGCTGTGAGAGGCAGGGGAAGAAGAAGGAAATTAATGGGTTTCAACTTGGATGACACTTCCGATACGGGAGCTCTAAACGAAGGTTCAACCGAGAGACTGAACCTCTCAATGCCTTTGTGTCGTTTTTTTAACCAATCGCGTGATCCTCTCACCGTTTTATCTCCTCCCACTAATTGTCCTTTGCCAATCGAGTACCACCGCGCCACATTTAAAAGATTCTCAACCCTCCTACCTTCATGTCACCTCGCTCTCGTTCATATGGAATGTCTGACGTGAAAATTATCATTCTTTTGCTGCTCCATCAAAGCATTTCTTAAAAACACAATGGTCGTACCTGGGCTCTGATTATTACACCAGGCTTCCCCCTGCTGCGTGGTAAGCGGAAGCGCTGGCTGGTAGCAGCATTCGGTCCGACAGCGGACCATTCCGTCTAAAGTAGTCTAATTACCAGTCCCACGGCAGGCTACCGGCATTGATCCACATGGAGCGCAACAGAGCGTTTTGGCATGTTATTCTATATGAAGGGGCGTACGGAAATCACAGCAGATTGATCTCAACAGTTAGTTTTCTTCACAATAGAGCCTGGAGGATAATACACCAAATCAATGAGCCTCATCAGCACAGTGGCACATTCAACATGTTGGCTTTTCACAGATCACCACCAGAACTCGAATTGAATGTTTGCTTATCCAAGGTCAGCAAAGCAGTGTAAAGAAGAGATTCTTATGAGTTATCAGTCGCATGTGGTGACCTTCTCCAAGAGCCTTGGGGCAATGCCAGCTCACTGGCCGCACTTGACCTGCTATTCCATTACAATCAACGGTTTGCATCAAGGTGTCTGATGTAGTCAATAAGGTCTGTGCAACAAGAGGCTCTAGTTATCATCCACACTGTACGTCAGTCGTTTTCAAAGACTAAATGGACTATAGCACTTTAATTCTGCCATACAGGGAAGCTAAGTATTTCAGATCACAAGATTTATACAATATTCAATTGATTTCAGGCAGTTATTTGATCCGAGTTTACAACCTGGACTGTAACTAATTGCCAGATTTGCTCTCTCGTTTCTATATCAAATATATGTTTGTGTAATCTTTTAGAAGTCCCTGAGCGTGGCAAAGAATAACGGTAGGTACAGTATGTGTATGGTGGCAAAAGACCCCATCTTTACAACTGCTCATTTTCCATCAACACCAAACGGAGCGACCGGAACAGACCTACAAGGCAGCGGGCCCCGCTCACCCCTGTGTGCCGAGAAGACAGTCCCTTGCTTTCAGTTTAGCCTACTGCTGCTGGGCACCACACTCACACTTGAAAGGCCACAGATTACAGCCCCAATCCACAATCTTGGATCATGTCGGAGTTGGGTATATTCATACGCATCCTTGAACACAAGCAGCTTTTATTGCCTCAGTTATAGCAACACCGTTAAAAACTCTAGATGTGCCTGTTTAATGTTATTCCCTCAAGTGCTCATGTCTACCACGGAGAACGAAACATGTCTCCGTATGTTGGGTGGCAAGGCTACCCATTCATTCACATTTTAATCCGCGATTTGGTTATTTTTCATTGAAGAAGCAGCAACACAGTTAGGAATATAACACCCTCAGCATAGATCACCTAACTATACACGCTGGGTGCATTTAGATCCATTCTGAATGAAGAGGAGTTGCTGTGAGCAACTAGTTGCAGTGGCTCCAATATCTGCAGGGAATGTGGCTATACCTTCTACGAGCGCTAGTTGCAGTGACTCCTTTATCATTTCAGGCTTATATTTCTCCTACAGTAACCTTTAACCCTACAGAGGGCATAGCTCCTGCAAGCTGCCGGTCACATTGGCATCTGCAGGGAATTTGATTGAGTCCCACAGTTACTAGTCAGTGATTTACAATGGCAGGAAACATCATTCTATATCATACTTTCTTATTTCTCTGCGAGTCCAAAGCGAACATGGACACTGTTCCTGCTACTGATCGCAGCGGATCCTATATCAGCAGGAATTCCATTTGCCTCCAGCAATCTACCGGTTGAAGTGAACGACTCTATTATGGTAGACCTCATAGCTATTCCTATTTCCCCTCTAACCCTTCAGTGGGCTATCGTTATGGCTGTCTCCACAACGGCAGAAGCCCTCACTACAGCCATTTCTGCTTTCTCCTCTCATGGGCTACTGGTCGGTGGCGCCACCATCAATCAAAAATCCTTTTCCTTAGTTGTCCCCGTCTCATATCCTAATTTATCTGAGCCTTCCATGGGCTTCATTCCAGCAACACTAGTCACAGTGGCCCCATTAATAGCAGGAACATGTTCCATTTCCATGATCATTCTAACCCATCTTGCCGTTTCCATGATCATTCTAACCCATCTCGGGTATCTCCTGTGTCGCAGTTGCTCCTACAGTATAACCACAGGAATGGTAAGATTGCCAATCCACTTAAATCTTCTGATCTCACCTGCTCTCCTATCCTGAAAATCTGTGGGGGAACCCCTTTCTCAACCACAATTCATAACATAAAATTCTGTCCTCTGCCTGTTTCAGGAACCTGCCTAGGATTGTTTTCTTGACTCATCAAGATGTGGCTCTACTTTCCTCCCATAAGGTAATCTCTTTGGGGCGGCTCTGGAGCTCCTGGTAGGATACCACTGCTCCAGACCTCCCACCATCAACCAGGCAGGATACCATCCAGAGCTCCCACTATCAACCAGGCAGGATACCATCGCTCCAGAGCTCCCACCATCAACCAGGCAGGATACCATCCAGAGCTCCCACCATCAACCAGGCAGGATACCATCACTCCAGAGCTCCTACCATCAACCAGGCAGGATACCATCACTCCAGAGCTCCCACCATCAACCTGGCAGGATACCATCACTCCAGAGCTCCCACCATCAACCAGGCAGGATACCATCACTCCAGAGCTCCCACCATCAACCTGGCAGGATACCATAACTCCAGAGCTCCCACCATCAACCTGGCAGGATACCATCGCTCCAGAGCTCTCTACCATCAACCAGGCAGGATACCATCACTCCAGAGCTCCTACCATCAACCAGGCAGTATACCATCACTCCAGAGCTCCCACCATCAACCAGGCAGGATACCATCACTCCAGAGCTCCTACCATCAACCAGGCAGGATACCATCACTCCTGAGCTCCCACCATGGCATCAACCAGGCAGGATACCATCACTCCAGAGCTCCCACCATCAACCAGGCAGGATACCATCACTCCAGAGCTCCCACCATCAACCAGGCAGGATACCATCATTCCAGAGCTCCCACCATGGCATCAACCAGGCAGGATACCATCACTCCAGAGCTCCCACCATCAACCAGGCAGGATACCATCACTCCAGAGCTCCCACCATCAACCAGGCAGGATACCATCGCTCCAGAGCTCCCACCATCAACCAGGCAGGATACCATCACTCCAGAGCTCCCACCATCAACCAGGCAGGATACCATCACTCCAGAGCTCCCACCATCAACCAGGCAGGATACCATCACTCCAGAGCTCCCACCATGGCATCAACCAGGCAGGATACCATCACTCCAGAGCTCCTACCATCAACCAGGCAGGATACCATCACTCCAGAGCTCCCACCATCATACCATCACTCCAGAGCTCCCACCATCAACCAGGCAGGATACCATCGCTCCAGAGCTCTCTACCATCAACATGGCAGGATACCATCACTCCAGAGCTCCCACCATCAACCAGGCAGGATACCATCACTCCAGAGCTCCCACCATCAACCAGGCAGGATACCATAACTCCAGAGCTCTCACCATCAACATGGCAGGATACCATCACTCCAGAGCTCCCACCATCAACCAGGCAGGATATCATCACTCCAGAGCTCCTACCATCAACCAGGCAGGATACCATCACTCCAGAGCTCTCACCATCAACATGGCAGGATACCATCACTCCAGAGCTCCCACCATCAACCAGGCAGGATATCATCACTCCAGAGCTCCCACCATCAACCAGGCAGGATACCATCACTCCAGAGCTCCTACCATCAACCAGGCAGGATACCATCACTCCAGAGCTCCCACCATGGCATCAACCAGGCAGGATACCATCACTCCAGAGCTCCCACCATCAACCAGGCAGGATACCATCACTCCAGAGCTCCTACCATCAACCAGGCAGGATACCATCGCTCCAGAGCTCCCACCATCAACCAGGCAGTATACCATCACTCCAGAGCTCCTACCATCAACATGGCAGGATACCATCACTCCAGAGCTCCCACCATCAACCAGGCAGTATACCATCACTCCAGAGCTCCCACCATCAACCAGGCAGTATACCATCACTCCAGAGCTCCCACCATCAACCAGGCAGTATACCATCACTCCAGAGCTCCTACCATCAACATGGCAGGATACCATCACTCCAGAGCTCCCACCATCAACCAGGCAGTATACCATCACTCCAGAGCTCCCACCATCAACCAGGCAGTATACCATCACTCCAGAGCTCCCACCATCAACCAGGCAGTATACCATCGCTTTTGCCATATAGCTACAAACATGTCAGGGTTTGCTCTGTGCTCCTCGTCAGCAATACGGTCCAAGCCAAAGATGAAGCATTATTCATTCTGCTATGATATATTCATGCTATATTCTGTACCACCATTTCATATTAAACTATCATCTATATGTCAATATATTTCAAACAATTAAAAATTTAACCCTACGTACCACCTGACAAACATGATCCTGAACTGAATGCTGTGAAGCTCCAATTGTTGCCATGGTTGTCGATGCCAAAATCAGTAATAATTTTCTGGGTCCCTCCAAAATTAAGAATTAGGCCAGTAAATAAACAGCATTATTCATTATCAATCAACATTCATCAGTTCTTCTCAAACAAGGATATTTAGATTTTTTGTTCTATTTAGTTCTCGTCTATCTGTGAATCTTGGCTTTGATGAGGCTACATTTCAGGCGGTTGATAAAATATCTGTTTTCAATAACAGAAGGAACCGGAGGACTTTTTAATAGACGGGTCAAAGACGAATTCCGGTCATCTTGTGTGGTGGAGACGAAATATGGACTGTTATCCGCAGCTGGAAACTGTAGCCCCGCGATTGTTTTGCATTCCTGCCACTTCAACCCCTTCAGAAGGCATTTTCTTTCTAAAGCTGGCTTTATTGTAAGCAATAGGAGAAATTCCCTGTTGCTGAAGAATGTGGACACGTTGGTCTTTCTGTCACACAACCTAAAGTGGGTTGAGCTTCATATCACTCAAAGCTCTAGATATGTTAGTTGTGTTCAGGCTTAGACTGCAGAAGCTGTGTTAGGTGTAATTCATGTCTTTGCTTTGATTAGATGATATGGTTGTTTAATTAGTTTGATCAATGCACATTCATTGTTTTTTTCATGTATATTTATTGTGCTTTTATGAAGCCTCACATGACTCTTCCTTTTTGTTCATGTTAATCCTAAAAGCAAGAGAAGCAATTCTGTTAATTATTAAAGATTTCATGTAAAGGTCTAAACTGACAAGGGCCTTATTTCATTTTATCTTTCATGAGCAACCAATCTCACTTTGAAGAGGCGGTTTTATTTGATTTTATATATTTAATTTCTTGGTATAGGCTATTTCTTTTTCATCGTACCTAAAGGTTTGCCTTTGTCTCTCAATAGCATAATAATTACAATAATAAAGCGTCATGATAGCATGGTAATAAAGACAATTAATTAATAATAACGGCAAGTTTGAAGAAAGTACGTCGCAAGGCTGGATTAATATTCAATGATAATTGGTACTGAAGCTTTGAAGCTCAAAAGAAGGTATTCGGAACAGTCCTACTATGACAATGGTAGTGACATTTAAATATATATATATAATATATAATAAAAATATAAATAAAAAAGGTATAAAATAAATAAATAATAATAATAAAACATATATATATATATATATATATATATATATATATATATATATATATATATATATATATATATATATATATATATATAAATAATAATAATATAAAATAATATATATATATATATAAGATGAATAATATATATATATTTATAGATGGCTGTTGGCGTAGAACGAGAAAGAGGGCGGTTGGATAAGGAAAGAAGATGCCGCAACTAAAAAAAAAAAAGAGGGAGCAAAAGGAAGAGGTAGAAGGGAGAGGTAGAGAGAGATAGAAAGAGAGAGAGAGAGGTAGAGAAAAAGAAAGAAAAAAGAGAGAAAGAGAGAGATAGATAGAGGTAGAGAGAAAAAAAGATCCCCCAGTGTTACGAGCATATACTGTATATAAGAAGAACCTTCACCAATTAGTGTGGAGGAACGGGAGAGAGGGAGCAGCGGCAGCACTCAAAGAGCCAGGCCTCGCGGCGAAGCTGTCATGTCGGCAGGATTGATCAACAGGCCTGCTATTTCTAATGGCATGTTGTCATGAAGCCGCAGCCGTGGGGAGCCACCTGCCCCGGTCCTCTCAGACAGCGCCGTGCACACGTGTGTGTATGTGTGTGGTGTGTGTTTGAAAGATGGGGTTTGTCGGGGGGGAGGTGGTGGTGGTGTTACTGCAGCAACCGTACCTATTCTGTGCCCATATATCTTTTACTAACAATTTGAAAAATGGGCTCCAGAGTTGCTCCCTCCTACTCTCTGCCAGTCGGAGCCTTTGCCTCCATCCCCGAGGTCTAAAAATTGTGCCGTGTGTCTCCTGAGCTTGCTTTTTTTTTTTTTTTCTCACAGCCACCGGAAATATAGACGCTTCTCCAGAACTCTGTGGATGCTAAATGTTTAGTGATTGCGGCAGGTCGTGGTTATCAAAAGAACGGAGTAAATAAAATCAAAAACGATAAGTCAATCAACATTTCCGTTTCGTAATCACTGATATCCTTTTCGCCAGGGCTACAAATTACTATCTCAATCAGACGCCACGCCATGCCGCGTTACGTACAGAAGAAAATAAGAATTGGTTATCGTCTGAAAGGTGTCACATTTGATTATAGCTAATTTCCTTAAAAAGGAAAAAAAATTATCAAGCTGTCAAATAGCAGCGTGAACAATGGAAACGCCGTCGCAGAAGAAAGCAAATAATCAAACAAAAGGAAATAGTTTCAGATGATGGAGAAGAAGAAAAAAAACATTCGTCACGTTTGCCCGTTTTCAGTAATAACTCTCGGCGACAAAATAAAGAAAACAAAACAGAATCACGTTGATTCTTCAGCCTCCGCGGCCGAGCGCTAACAATGACAAACAGTCAAATAAAAGTTAGGGAACTTCCCCGCGGTTCAAGGTGGCGCTAGCTGCTTGGAGTGCGTGTCACGTACGGTTAACCTTTTTATCGGACGCGCCTGTGGTCTCATCAGTCGATGAAATTCTTCGCCCGCGGCGGTGGCTTAGCCCAGGGACACGGACCAATAGAAAAATATTTCATTGTGTTAGCATTTCAAATGGCGAGTGGAGGGCGAGGAGGGGGTGTTTGGAGGGGGAAGGGGGGAGGGGGCGGGAGAAGCTCTAACCGATCATTGCCAGCGGAATTAATTGCCTATTCCGAGAATAATGTCCCTTACCCACGATCCTCGGAGGGCCGAACGCTAGCGGAGGCCACTTTTTTATTTTTTTTGTGGGGCGTCTTCAAAAAGAAGAGCGCTTAGGGGTACTGGCCATATTAGGGCTTTAGCTCAGTCCCCTAAAGGCCGAGAGAAATAATCAGAAGCGCTGAACCAAGCTTGGCTAATCCGCGCCCTAATTAAAACACAACCCCGTTACACCTTGCATCGTGATGCAAAATGTACGAGTAAATAACTTTTTCGCAAGAAATCAAAAACTGTTTAACGACAAAAACTTGTATCTAAATAATTTCATTGTACAGGAGAAAGGGGGGGGGGGGGGGGTAAGAAAAGCTGAAATAAACTAAGAAACATTTTATTTAGCTTTTGAAGAACAATGCTGAGCGCCGGGCTCTCAGCCAGCGCTCCATAAACGCCACTCCTCCTTTATTTAAAGAGGATTTGGAGTTCAAGCTCTGTTAGACATCGCCCAAGCATTATGCAATGACCCTAACCCATATCCATGCATCTTTTAGCCATATCTTAATCTAACCTCTTTTTTCTTTCTTAAGCCTCTGCAGCTTCTGTTTTCAGACTCAAAACAGCGTTAAGAATGAGCATTGTTGGGAGAGCAAGGGAGGAGGGAGAGCCCGGGGAGACGACTGCACAGAATAGTCAGGCCCGGGCGGCCGGGGCAGCAGCCCTCTGGATAAACAGCTGCTTATGCACACCAATCAGTGGGAAAACAAAAAACACAAAAACCCAACAGCTAAGAAAGGGAAAAAAAGATAGAGATTTCTTTTTTTGGGGTGTGTGTGGGGTATCCCAAATGCTCCATCTTCTCCGTATCGACCCCTAAGGGCCTATATAACGTGCTAGGTGTCGATTTCATCCCCTACTGCAGACGGACGAGGCGAATTTGCAGCGGTACCCCCCCCCACGGCACCCATCCCCCCCCCCCCCCCCCTTACATGCCACTATTTTTTTTCTCTTTTTCTTTTGGCGCTCATTGTGAATTCAGCCGACGAAGTCAATCTTATTAACTTCCGCGCCGGTTCACACATGACATTTTCTTCAATTTTCTCACCGACATCAAAAACATCAATTAGCAGCTCGAAAATGGGAAGGAGCGAATGACGGAGTCCGATAACGCCGACTTATTTGAAGCCGAGGGTAAATCTATTCTCCGGTTTCCAATGTGTTCATTACATTTGCCGTTTTCAAAGAAGACCTCCAAATAGCAAAGAAATTTAATTTATCTCCTAGAAATGTCCAGAAATTGTTTTTTCCCCCTCCCCTCTCTTTTATTTTATATTTTTCTTTATCCCGTGTCTATCTCTCTCTGCCTCGGCGTGCGAAGCGGTTCGCCGTATTTCCTTATTCTCATTATAGAAGATCACAACTCCCACAGAAGTTGAAACCCGACACTCTGACCCCGAGTCGACCCCGTAAAATGACGGGTTTTAAAAGGAGTCTGTTGTTTCTTTAGGAAGGAAGGAGGCAGATAAAATAGCCTGCCGCCGACCTCGAGCCACACAAATACCGGAGCGCGATAAATATCTAAAATAGACTTTATTATCAGATTGAATGAAGTACTAATGGCTCGATGCGTTTATGACAACAGCAAAAAAAACACCAATTTGCGCAGAAGGATTAATCACTTCCATTAAAAGGGGCACGGCACCAAAAAACCCAAAGGCTCCACATGGAGCCACTAGCTACGTAACATCACATTTAAGCTAATCCTGGAGCAAACAAACTAAACAATCTTACACTATCTTTATTTAGTTTGGAGAGTTATTTATAGAGTTAAAATTGTGTCGGTTGTTGTTTTTAAGTTTTTTTAATGATACCATTAGACGGATACTGGATCCGTGTGCAAATGAAAGCCCAATGGAATGATGTACTAAATGTTAAACAAATTGAAATAAATGAACAAATAATACAATAATAATAATCGCATGACTAGAAGCTTCAGTGAGATATGTTGTTTATATTCAGTAAATCCAAATAGTTCATATTTAATTTAAAAAAAAATAAAAAAAAAGAAGAATGTTATGAAATCCCCAAAAAATTAAATACCAGGATAAATACGGTATCTTGTGAACTTAAAAACCTAGCAAAAGATTATAAAATCTCTCAATTGGGAAAACAGATTCCAACAGTTATTGTCTGGTTTAGCCCGGGCTCTGTGATTCTCAACACACGCAGAGAGACCTCTACAGAGCCGACCTCCGCACGGAGCATCATCGTCTCCAGATCCTCATTGATCATTTCCTGCTCATCCTCAGCATCACGGGTGCCATCAGGACGGGAACCCAAACCCACGAGCACTAAATGAGGCTCTCATGACCCTAACTCTCCCCCCACGCCGACAGAAAGCAACACGGTGTGTGTAACCTAATAAACCCGGGGCCGGTAACCTTTAAGTAAAGAGGCTATACCGTATCTACTGCCGATATCCAAACACGCCGCCATGACGGCTTCCTCGCGCTTCAGTTACATCTCAGAGGGGGTGAACAAAAGCAACTTTCGTGGCTGTAGAAAGACACCCGTAAAGGCTGGGGGGGAGGGGGGTCACAACATACGGAGACGAGCGGATCGCGTTCCTCCGACCCATTGATTTCTGATCTTTTGACATTGTTTCGCTGCTTTTTATTTGCTCAGCCATCGCTTCCTCCATGTCACGGAAGACAGGGATGTCCAAACAAGTGACGGTAAAGATATCTACTAACTGTCAGGAGAGCGGCCTCTTCCCGGCATTAAAAGGGGGGCCCGGCGCTCCGTCACAGTGCCGAGAAGCGCCGGGATGAAAATATCACTCTTTATAATGGGGGCTAATCAGATTTCGGATGCTACTTTGCCTTCTAGCCGGGGGGGGGGGGGGGGGGGGTCGGGTGGGTGGGGGGGCGACGAGAATTGTAACCAATACACTTCAACCACATAACAGGCCTGCTCTCTGCTCACCCCACACAGCCCTACTACACACACAGTCACATCTAGTCATCTGTGTGACACCAATATTAAATCATATAATTATCAGGTGACATATAGAACAAACAAAAGCATGAGCTTTAAAAGGGCAGAACAAAAACGTAAAAAATAAAAAGGTGCCTCTGCTGGATGGGAGCTGAACACACAGCGCTGATCACTTCCATTAAGCAGGGATTTGATCATCTTGTCCGCGCGCTTTCGCAGCCCCGCTGCAGATTAGATCGCTGTGAAAATTGTCAAATGGTTCTATTTATCTGCCTGTAATTATTTTGATGCAGATGACAGATAATATTATAACTTTTTGTGTGTGTGTGTGTGTGTGTGTGTGTGTGTGTGTGTGTGTGTGTGTGTGTGTGTGTGTGTGTGTGTGTGTGTGTGTGTGTGTGTGTGTGTGTGTGTGTCTGTCTGTCTGTGCGTGTGTGCATGGCTTGATGAGCGCACACTGTTCGGGGGACAACACACACACACACACACACACACACACACACACACACACACACACACACACACACACACACACACACACACACACACACACACACACACACACACACACACACACACACACACACACACACACACACACACACACACACACACACACACACACACACACAGAGATACAAAAGGATAGAACTCAATAGTGCTTCTAAACACCATTAACTCATTAGATTGTTTCTACAGAAACCTTTGCAAATGAAAATGTAAATGGGCAAAATGAAAATGAAAAAAAAAAACACACACACACATACACACACCAGAATGCCAAGCACAAAATGATTGGGCCATCTTCCAAAAGTTACAACTAATATTAATGTTCTCTGGGCATGACACTAATGGACTTTCAATGAGCTTGAAAAGGCCCCAGCGCCGGGGCAACCACAGAATGGCGTTTGCTAAAGCTGCCCGCTACGACCACGGTGGACAAACGGTGTCCGCTGTCCTTGTCTTTATCTCCCCAGGACGCGGGTGCCTGTGGAGGCAGAGATATCTCCGCTCTCTGCCGTCTCGGTGTGAGAACTTTCAGAAAAAGATCGCCTTATCTTGCGCGCCTCGCCGCTATTACCACACGATTGCAAAAATACGATCATCAATTGGAAATGGAAGTAATACTGTGACTTGTATAAAACAATAATCTAAACCATGCCAGTGAACTACTAAGGTACTAATACAATTTGGAATTTGCAATGAATGGCATAATGTTAGGTTAGTATTGTTGCTGCTGATGTTCCTTTTAACACACAGCAGCTCTATACGTGTGATACTTAGGGAAAAAAGCAATTCTCCATTCAAAGAATGACTGTTTCTATCAAACGCAGGCATTGTTATTACATTTACATTTAATTTTTTTTATTATTAGGCCCCATATTGACAATAGTCATTTCACAGCACAGCCACAGCGACAGAGAAACGGCACATTCCATTTCATTCATTTAGGCCTTGTTCACTCACTCGCTCTCCTCCTTATCACAAACAAGTGACTCAACCCTATTGTGTGACGTCTTACTATATACAGCCACTGAGTCAATAGCTCTGTATCTGTCTACACATGAAGACACAAACTATACACATCCACTGAGTAGGGATGCCCCCCGAAACCCGGTTCTAAGCGGGAACCGGTACTAGATTAGAAAAAAACAGAATATTGATAAGCTCCGACGTTATCGGTACTGCTATCGATACTCTAGAAATTATTATTAATATGAGTTTTTTTTCGAGGAATTTAAACATTGCGAACGATCTCTCCTCTCTGTCTCTGCACGAGAAGCGAACCGCAGTGAGCCATTATTACTCACACTCAACTTTTTTTGCCATTGCTATGTCTACTATACATTGGTTTCTTGTTCGAATGCATTTATTTCTATAGACCAGTGGTGCCCAACCAGTCGGCCGTGATCGACCGGTAGATCAATGACATGGAATATAATTGATGCGAGCAATGTTAGCTGCTAACTAGTAATAAATAGGCTAAGCTAACTAGCGTTAGCTTAGCGTTATCCGCTAACCCTGGAAAACGCTCAAAGCGGACTCCACGACACCAGTTCCATTTGTGAGAAAAGGGGGTGGGTTATATTGACAAGGCTTGACAACAGAGGTTCAAATATAACTTCATATTTATTGGTTATTTGTTTCTTTATATCGGGCATCCAGTTTCCACCACCGTATGTTAAAACTCTTCCCGTGTTGACGTTCGAGCGTGACATCATCGCCTACGGCAAGCTTACACGCTCAAAACGCAAACCGTAAACAGAACCCGGAGCGCACCAAGACACACAGCCTCTACTAATAACATGGAGTATTGAACCGTTTTTAACAGCTGGGTATTGGGTGGGACATTCTGATTTAAGAACTTTCTAAATAAAATAGAAAATCCCCAAATAGTTAATTTATCTGACTGCTTGTATTAATTGATAAAAAAGTAGCCATGTGCAGTAATATAGTTATATAAAAGAATAATAAAGCAATGTCGATTCTGTTCTTAATAATTTTTTTTTCTTTGCTAAATAAAAAAGAACTGATAAGAGTATCGATAAAGTACCGAACCGTTAAGCAGTATCGATAAGAGTAGTAGTATCGATAAAATCCTAACGATACCCATCCCTACCACTGAGTCAATAGCTCTATAATCTGTCTAGACACATTAAGACACAAACTATACACATCCACTGAGTCAATAGCTCTGTAATCTGTCTACACATGAAGACACAAACTATACACATCCACTGAGTCAATAGCTCTATAATCTGTCTAGACACATTAAGACACAAACTATACACATCCACTGAGTCAATAGCTCTGTAATCTGTCTAGACACATTAAGACACAAACTATACACATCCACTGAGTCAATAGCTCTATAATCTGTCTAGACACATTAAGACACAAACTATACACATCCACCAAGTCAATAGCTCTGTATCTGTCTAGACACTAAGAGAGGAAGAAATGGCGTTTTGTGTTGTGTTGAAGACCATGGTAGCATGATGGAGGATAACCAATGACAAAGCAAAGCAGTGACCTTGAGTAGAATAGTATTTGTATGGTATTAAGATATTAAGAGGGATGTTTAGAATATATCTGATATACGTTTAACCTTCTTTGCATGTAGCCCCCCCCCCCCCACACACACACAATGCAAGATAGATTGTCTCACTTCTTGCTTATATTGCTGGGCCTTCTTGCCTACTTTCCCAATTACTTTTAGTTCTGGACGGAGGACAAAATTGCGCTTTCATTGGTTGCTGAGTCGCGGCCCCGTGGCCATGAAAGAGGCGTTTTAATGAGCTGTGCTGCCCGGAGGTTAATTGGTTCGTCATTATGTCTCTGATATGAAATGAAGTCAAGTTTCACTGAGTTCCTGTATTTAATAACAAATACTTCAGCTTCGATTTTTTATTTCCCACAGAGAAAACGGAAGAGAGTGGGTTTTGGTTTGTGTGGACTTGTGTTTACGTTGGGCTGACTGTCCTCCCACTCTTGTCATTCGTATCGCCGTGTTTATCTCGTGCCTCCTTAGAAGGCCTAACTGTACTGTACACAGTCAGCTGACACGCTCCCATTCACTGTTCTCATTTCAACCCACCGTCTCAGATAACTGTATAAGCCACAGGTTATCGTAGGAGCTTCTCGTGTAAAAGTCTGTTTATGTTTCATAAAAAAAGCAGTAGTAGCCGTTTAACAGAGAGACAATGTACTTACAATATACTTCTAATCCACAACACAAACACACACGGTAGGGCTGCCCCCTCATCCTTATAGTAAGGCTTTTCTCGTTGACTAAAAGAAAGATCACGTTAGTCACGTCTTGTGTTTTGTCCCCTGGTGCACATCTCTGGTGATGACTAAGCGGCAGAAGGAAAGTGCTCCTTCTCCACGATTGTATGTGAGAAACTAAATTTCACAGATCCGTTCAATTAAACCAACTAATTGATTAGTCAACAAAGTCCCTATGACTATTAGTTGCCTAAGAATGTCTTTAGTCGAGGACAGCCATCACACAGCCAGTACACACACTCACACACACGTCACACACACACACACACACACACGTCACACACACGTCACACACACACACACACACACACACACACACACACACACACACACACAGACACACACACGCACACACACAAACACACACCTCTAAGTCCCACATTCGTCCCCCTGGATGGACTGTACCAGTCACTTGCCATTAGGAACTACATGGGGTGGATCTGCCTTGTAATTAACAGGGGTGCAGATGTGTTAAGGTTAGCGCCCCTCTCGTCACGGGGGGCTCCGCCACAACTGACAGTGTAATTACGGGCTGTTGCCACGGCGCTGTGGCCAGAGAGCGCGCCTCCTTGCACTAATTCAATCCATCTTCATTTCCAACCAGCTACGCCCCTCCCATTGATGGATAGTTATCATTATGGGGTGACAAAGCACCGAGACAACTCAGCCATGAGAGCCTGTGTGTGTGTGTGTGTGTGTGTGTGTGTGTGTGTGTGTGTGTGTGTGTGTGTGTGTGTGTGTGTGTGTGTGTGTGTGTGTGTGTCGGGCCTAACGCTGGGGAGCGAGAGGATGTGTCCTCTCAGACACACACTATTGCCTTGGAGAGCAGGATCATATATTACCGCGGGGCAAACGCTGAGGACGCGGGACGAAGGGAGTGTGACGAAGGGTCACGGAGCGGGGCCTCTACACACACACACACACACACGTAGAAAGTACCGCCCATAAGGAAGTATGACTATAAACAAAGTATTACACGTGACACACAAACACACACACACACACACACACACACACACACACACACACACACCACACAGCTTGACTCAGAATGACCCTGACACACAGAGAGACTATGGTTCCACTCAACCAACCTTTTATAGCATGCTGCTCAGACTGCTGGGAGAGACAGGATGCGTGTACACACATATACACATATACGCACACACAGACACACACACACGTCCACACTTTGGCTGCAGCCTAGTAGTAAACCACAGGCTGTGATTGAGGGAGACTAGTGTGGTACTCTATATTTTCAGTCTATATATTCAACGCGGCCCGAGCTGTATATCTTAATTATGTGCTCTGCCTCTTTTCCTAAAAGTAGAGGGAGGGAGGGAGGGAGGGAGGGAGGGAGGGAGGGAGGGAGGGAGGGAGGGAGGGGCCTCTGAAATGAGGCCCTTCACATCTTTATGGGCCCTTGGTTTCAGACACCGCCTCATTACATGAGTGCAAAGCCCTCTGCAAAAAAAACAAAGAAAACTAAAACCATGCATGTCTCAATGTCTCCTCTTTCCTGTCCAAAAACAGTCGCTGTATTTTTTCTTCTTCTACATTTTTTTTCTCATTATCTGTAAACTGTTGGACACATAGTTAACGGACCGTAGATTGTGTTGGTTTTATTAAAGATCTCCTATATGTATGACACTTGGTTGGCATTCAGTAACTTAAGGGAAAATACACCCTAGAACATGATCCTATAGCAGTTCCTGTAGATTATTTCTAATGTTCTACAGCTCTCTTTAAAGCTGAACATCAGAGAGACTCTAGTGATGATGACGTCATCAAGCGACTGATCCCGGAGCTGCTCCGTGGAGAGTGAATGGTGGGACAACTCTGATTCGACTGGGACATATTTTCTGATTCAGAGCGGTAGCCCCACATTTAAATAAAACTATAGTCGCTCAAACAAAAAGAATCGACCGCTAATTCACTGTCAATGGACCTGAATTAGTCCGTGGGAATAGCACCAGGTAAATAGTGTTTTAGGGTGGATTTCCCCTTTAAGCTGCAAGTTCTTCCCATGATCCCTTTCCCCTCCGCGCTGCGCTGCCCCCCTATAAACCAGCTGATCTACACGTACAAGACGAGAGTAAACAGTCAATGAAAGTGTCCTAATCAGTAGATACGAGTCAATGACTGGAAAGGACTCCAAACGGCACTGTGTTCAATGTGATTATCTCCCCGTCTCCTCGCCGGACAGGGCTTTCAGGGTCACCACGGCACGCACGCACGCACACACACACACACACCACGCACGCACGTCGCACGCACACACGCACGCACGCACGCACGCACGCACGCACGCACGCACGCACACACACACACACACACACACACACACACACACACACACACACACACACACACACACACACACACACACACACACACACACACACACACACACACACACACACACACACACACACACACACACACACACACACACACACACACACACACACACACACACACACACACACACACACACACACACACACACACACACACACACACACACACACACACACACACACACACACACACACACACACACATACACACTCACACACACACAGACACACACAGGCTTGGCCCTGCCGTTTCAATGACCGGATCGCGTCTGGGAGCTCCCCCATCGATTGTGCTCAGTGACCCGGCCGGGGGCCATACAGAGAGCGGCCCGGCCACCGCAACGCCGCGCTTAGAGGGTGAGCCAGCCGCCGTCGGTTAGCCAGAAGGGGGTGCTACTGGGATACATGCAGCTTGCTCCAAAATGGCTGCCCTCGCAGCAGCGAGACGTCATGCTTGTATACCGCAGGAAAGCATGCAGGGACTTTGTTTGGTGGTGTTTTTCTTCTAATAGCGGGGATTTAAAAGGTGTTTTTGACACCTGGAGTTGTAGACACTTCCTCAAAGACACAGATGTACTCTGTTTTACTGTCAGAGTGGATTTAACAATGGAGAGAGCTGAGAGGTTCACAGTCAGCCGCTGATGCTCAGGCTTGTGAGTTCTTGTTCACCAGCCTCCTAGTGTAGCAAGAATGTGCTGCTAGCGCCCTCCAACACACACACACACACACACACACACACACACACACACACACACACACACACACACACACACACACACACACAGTCACGCACACACACACACAGTCACGCACACACACACACACACACACACACACACACACACACACACACACACACACACACACACACACACACACACACAAGCATCGCTGGTTTGTGTGTGCAGACATCCATGCGTGTGTGCAGGGCAGCCGATGCAGTGCTGCAGACCTAGCAGTGTGTTTAGCAACACTCCATTTGACGACGCCCGAAGGGTGCAATTAAGCCCAATTAGAGGCTGTCGGTTTTATTAAGAGGCTCAGACTGGCCAGGCTCGAGGGTAGTCAGGAGGAGGGAGGAGGAGACGCTATCTGGCACCACGCTACTGCTACTGTACACTAACTAGAGGAGGAGGATAATCTCTAGCACCATGCTACTGCTACTGTACACTAACTAGAGGAGGAGGATAATCTCTAGCACCACGCTACTGCTACTGTACACTAACTAGAGGAGGAGGATAATCTCTAGCACCATGCTACTGCTACTGTACACTAACTAGAGGAGGAGGATAATCTCTAGCACCATGCTACTGCTACTGTACACTAACTAGAGGAGGAGGATAATCTCTAGCACCACGCTACTGCTACTGTACACTAACTAGAGGCGGATAATCTCTGGCACCACGCTACTGCTACTGTACACTAACTAGAGGAGGACAATCTCTGGCACCATGCTACTGCTACTGTACACTAACTAGAGGAGGAGGATAATCTCTGGCACCACGCTACTGCTACTGTACACTAACTAGAGGAGGATAATCTCTAGCACCATGCTACTGCTACTGTACACTAACTAGAGGAGGATAATCTCTAGCACCATGCTACTGCTACTGTACACTAACTAGAGGAGGACAATCTCTGGCACCATGCTACTGCTACTGTACACTAACTAGAGGAGGAGGATAATCTCTAGCACCACGCTACTGCTACTGTACACTAACTAGAGGAGGATAATCTCTGGCACCAACCAACTTGTGACTTGACAGATGACTAGGACTGAAGACATAGAAATCCCAGTATCACCTTAATGGTGCATTATAAAGGACAGTTAAGGTGCTCTTATTCTAAAGCCTTACCCACCACCTTAAGTTGCATTATAAAGGACCACTAAGTTGCTCTTATTCTTTATAATGGTGCATTATAAAGGACCACTAAGTTGCTCTTATTCTTTATAATGGTGCATTATAAAGGACCACTAAGTTGCTCTTATTCTTTATAATGGTGCATTATAAAGGACCACTAAGTTGCTCTTATTCTTTATAATGGTGCATTATAAAGGACCACTAAGTTGCTCTTATTCTTTATAATGGTGCATTATAAAGGACCACTAAGTTGCTCTTATTCTTTATAATGGTGCATTATAAAGGAACACTAAGTTGCTCTTATTCTTTATAATGGTGCATTATAAAGGACCACTAAGTTGCTCTTATTCTTTATAATGGTGCATTATAAAGGACCACTAAGTTGCTCTTATTCTTTATAATGGTGCATTATAAAGGACCACTAAGTTGCTCTTATTCTTTATAATGGTTCCTTATAAACGACCACTAATTTGCTCGTATTCTAAGGCCTTACCCACCACCATAATGGTGCATTATAAAGGACCACTTAGCCATCATCATCACAACACAGTTCTTATGACATGACATCATGACACATGAATGGATCGGCAGATGACAAAACAAGCTCTCTATAAATACCCACTGGCTGCGGTGAATGCAGACATGTGTGGATGCAGATGTCACAAGGCATTGTGGGCCGCGTGCCGTCACGTGACCCTGCCCTGGGATATTAAGTGCGGTGGTGAATAGAGCGTTACAGCTGTGATGGAACAAAGCGCCGGCACGTCTTTCATCAGCCAATCAAAAAATAAAAAAGTGCGACAAATGAATGGATAATTTTCCCTCCCCCCTCACAACCCCCCCCCTCTCTTTTCTGTCGACCCCTCAACAGGGATGTTTACAGATAGCTATCATTCCCCTCTCTCTCTCTCTCTCTCTCTCTCTCTCTCTCTCTCTCTCCGTGTTGGCGCTTGGACATGTTTCAAAAGACCAGGCCTTTTCATCTCCCCCCTCTTGCTGTGAGGAAATTTGCTCCTTAATGGCTTTCAAAACAGGAAGCCAGACAATAAAAGAGAAGTGAGGAGAACGCTTCCCTCCGCACAGCAACCCCCCCCCCACCCTCAGTCGACGCATCCTTTCTGCAGAGCCGGGTGCTGCGGCATGCGAGAGCTGCCGACTGCGTGCCAAGGTGCCAACTGTGCCAGTCACACTGACCTCCATCTGTAGGCAACTTGATGATACCAATCTCTCTCCCCCCAAAAAGCCGCCGTTGCGTACTTCTCTCTCTCTCTCCGCTGAATGGGCCCCGCGCTCAGTCACATTAAAGTCTGAATGCCATTCAAGGCTCGGGCATGAATTGTGTTCGGGAGTTCATGAGCTTTTGTGCCCTTTGTTCACAGCTGCTGTGTAAAAGAGAAACCTTTATCACACAAAGCTGAATGCTATAAAAGCCTTGTATTGCTAGAATGCACACAGGCATACATCGCTGCTCCACTGTCGAGGCAAATGAGAGTTGATATTTTCATTTTTTAACACCTCTTCATCAATGACCCTCAACGTGCTCAAATGCTAAGTTACTCAAATTAGTATTTTGCACAGCGAGTGGCCGAGCGCTAGGAGTTACTAGGCGTTAACAGTAAATGTGTAGGTGTGTGTTTACTCCTCTCCTCCTGCGAGGCATGCTGTGTCCACAAAGTGCCCTTGAACACGCCGGGAGGAGAGGCTCTGCACCCTGAGAGAGAGAGAGAGAGAGAGAGAGAGAGAGAGGGAGGGAGAGAGAGAGAGAGAGAGAGAGAGAGAGAGAGAGAGAGAGAGAGAGAGAGAGAGATAGAGAGACGGAGCTACACGCACTTCCACACAGCGGGATGAAACAAACCTTAACCACACAACTCAACCTCACCAAAGAGATACCTTTTTATTTTTTTTCAAAAGATGTTCAGATGTGTTTTTATTTTTTCTCCCCCCCCCCCCCCCCCCCCCCACCCCCCCCTCTGTTCTCCTCTCTTCATTGCCTCTGTTTTCTCCTCTTTCTCTCTGGATAAAACAAATGCAGCATTTTTTTCTGTAATTTCTTTTAAATAACTCTCTCTCTCCTTCCTCTCTCCCTCCTTCTCTCTCTCCTCCCTCTCTCTCGTACCTCTCTCATTATTCTCTCTCCCTCCTTCTCTCTCTCTCCTCCCTGTCTCTCTCCTCCCTCTCTCTCCTTATTTCTC
The DNA here is from genome assembly GCF_963971535.1 of Notolepis coatsorum. Taxonomy (NCBI): domain Eukaryota; kingdom Metazoa; phylum Chordata; class Actinopteri; order Aulopiformes; family Paralepididae; genus Notolepis; species Notolepis coatsorum. The sequence continues at coordinate 79,913,263 of NC_140174.1, read as the reverse complement.
TCTCCTCCCTCTCTCTCTCCTTATCTCCCTCTCTCTCCTTCTCTCTCTCTCCTCCCTCTCTCTCCTTCTCTCTCTATCCTCCCTCTCTCTCTCTCATCCCTCTCTCTCCTTCTCTCTCTCTCCCATTGAGCTGTTTCCACGTATGGAAGTTGTTCCTCCCATTTATTTTCT
>NC_140174.1:79893860-79912892 GCF_963971535.1 Notolepis coatsorum | reverse complement strand
GAATAGATGACGGGCAAAAAAATGAAATAATTCTCACCGCAGCATCTGGGACTCAACCATGGAACTTATGCTCATCACGCTAGGCTAATTTGACTAGCTAGCTAGGTCCGTCGTCCTCACTTGTTGCATAAACGGATGCCCCCCCCCCCCCCCCCCCACCAAGTCGGCCTTGTAGACATGGTGCCACAGTAGAACAACTCTGGTCACACATATCCCACACGGGGCTAACGCGATGTTGCAGCCAGCTGCTGAGACGACGAAGAATAACAACAACAGCAGCGCACACAGGCCAGAGGTCAGGCAGGAACAAGCTCGAGTGGAGGTGTTTGTTTAACACAACACTCCTTCCTAGTGGCTGGAATTAAAGTGAAATTATATATCATTATATATCTGCATATAAAAATGTATAACCATGTTAGAAAAGTCAAGCTTATTGTATTTGGTTATTATGACCCACCCCTACTGAATACTCCACTAAATATGTCCCTTTATTGTTGTTTTCGTCAGCTCTTTTCAGCTGGACCTCCTCTCCACTGTGCCTTTCTGTCAAGAAACAAGCGAGACTGAATGAAAAAAAATAAACCTTCTGGTTGGTTGTAAAGGCTTAGGTGGGAGGTCTCGCCTTTCATAAAAAAAATTGCCAGATTCCATCACTTCCTCTCTCTCTCTCTCTCTCTCTCTCTCTCTCTCTCTCTCTCTCTCTCTCTCACACACACACACACACACACACACACACACACACACACACACACACACGCACACACACACACACACACACACACACACACACACACACACACACACACACAGTGAGGCACGGTTGGGAAATGGTTAACACTCCAGCCGTCCCCTGCTGTAAGTGAAAGCCCACAAAACAATGGACACATTGTCCGGCAGAGCAAGACTCTGAGGGTGTGTGTGTGTGTGTGTGTGTGTGTGTGTGTGTGTGTGTACCACTGCATGTAGGCGTGCGTGTGCACATGCGTGTGTGAAACGGTGTGTGTGCACGCTCTCCAACATGTGCAGGTTTCTGCCCCAGTTCCCAGCATACTGGTTTAAGAGACAGGGTTTAAAAAGAAATATATATATATGTATATATATATATACGTATATATTTGACTGCCACAAAACCAAAACAAAATAATATTTACAGATTATTTATTCACCAGATGTATTCCCTGTGTCAGTAAAAAGAGCATTTAGCCCCCGTCAGATGACTGGGAGACGGGGATGATGTCATGGTGTTTCCAGCGTGACTCCTGCTGAGACCACTATTGTGTCGTAACGCGGACGCTGACAGCTGATGAAAAGGCTCTCTGCCATGTGCTATTATTTACGCCTAGCGACACACAGCGACTTGTGAAAGCGCTGTGACGGGAGTTAGCTGTGTCCTGTGTGTGCCACGGCAACCATTACGGCCTGTGTAATCAAGCAGCGGGCCGCTACGATACGAGAGTACTACGCGCACACACGCATGCACACACACTCACAAAACGGTCCCTCAACCAAATCTGTCGCAGATGTGTGTTAAACTCCCATTTCCAGCAGCTCTCAGGCTATGGTTAGACTAGTGTATTCCTGGCGTTTTTTTATACGTTTTTGACGACGTTTCATGTCCTATCTACACAGAAATGCGTTTTTTGGCGTTTTTTTGTGGATACGGCTGAAACGCAAAATTGTGTTTGCGTTTGGAGATACGCAAAAAAAACGAGTCGACAACAGCGTGTAGTCAGCACGGAGCAGTTGTTGCGAAAACGCCCATGCGCAGTAGATACCATCTGCGTGCCCTTCCGGTGACAACAGTGTGTGTGTTTGGGACAGAGCTCCGTGTCCCAAATAGCTTCAGCTACCATGTGTTGTCAAGTTATTGTTATAAGGACCCCAGTCCAAGCTACAACAGTCTGCATTCCCTTAACAATTGTTTGTATTGAGCCGTATTGTATTGTACCCATATGCAATATGTTAAATAAAGTTTACATCCATTCATTCTGCTAGCATTACCGATTGCATGAGCAGCTGGCTAACGTGAGCTATCAGGATTCAGACCCTGTTAGCTCAGAGTTCCTCTTTCAACTTAACAAGCATTAAACAAAATGGCCCAGTCATCTATTCACCTTTGTTTAATACACACAGCGTTGTCTCTAATGTTATCTAACTACTGATAGCTCGCGATATCATCAGTTTTGGTGCTGACTAAGTAGCGTGAGCTAACGTTAGCTTCTAGCCACAATGCTATATTGTTATAATGGCATACTCCATTGACGTTAGCATGCAGCTAACAATGCTACCGATCGTTTTTTAGACTAAACTATCCGCTCTTGGTGGTCACTTGTGTTGAGATGTTAGTTTTGTTTCATCAACAAATGACAGGCAGAACACACAGTGAATGTATCCGTTTTGTTTATTGCACTTTTATTAGGCTTTGCTGAAAAAAGAATTGCTGCATTGCGCCTGCCTTATTGACATTTTCTTTGCTGGAGCTTCCACCAGGAAGTGTATTGGCACATTCGTTCTGATTGGTTGAAATTGCCTTCATGTTTGCCACCTACTGCCACCTACTGCTTTGGCAGTGTACTACATCAGTGTGCTCGGCTGACAAAAACGAAAAAAAAACGAAAGTGTGACTCAGGCGCACGACGTCGCGGCGATACGCATAAGAAAACAATACGAAGATGATACGAAAGGTGTAACCTCAGCCTCAGTTACCTCCCATTAAAAACACCCCAGTAGTTAGATTCTCAAACTCAAAGCTGTCTGGTTGAGTTCAAACCAATGAACTCCCGACTCGACAAACTTGAGATTATTTGTGATATTTCTCTCCCTCACCAGAAAACACACGAGAGGTATATAAATAATTAACAACTTTCAACCAATGGCAGGATAGTTCAGTGTCGGGGGCTGACGAGGCTGGCAGCGGGGTCCCGACGCGCCCTGCTTTTTGAGAACGTGGTGATTGTGAAGAGGGTACCAGGTACCTCAAAGAGACCGGCCTGTGTGAGGTCACATCCTCTTTTCTCTTCACTGACCTGCCATGGTTCCTCCTCAGTCTAGATGCTGCTCTCTACTTCTCCCTCCTTCCTCCTCCTCTAGATGCTGCTCTACTTCTCCCTCCTTCCTCCTCCTCTAGATGCTGCTCTCTACTTCTCCCTCCTTCCTCCTCCTCTAGATGCTGCTCTCTACTTCTCCCTCCTTCCTCCTCCTCTAGATGCTGCTCTCTACTTCTTCCTCCTTCCTCCTCCTCTAGATGCTGCTCTCTACTTCTTCCTCCTTCCTCCTCCTCTAGATGCTGCTCTGTTTCTCCCTCCTTCCTCCTCCTCTAGATGCTGCTCTACTTCTCCCTCCTTCCTCCTCCTCTAGCTGCTGCTCTTTACTTCTCCCTCCTTCCTCCTCCTCTAGATGCTGCTCTACTTCTCCCTCCTTCCTCCTCCTCTAGATGCTGCTCTCTACTTCTCCCTCCTTCCTCCTCCTCTAGATGCTGCTCTACTTCTCCCTCCTTCCTCCTCCTCTAGATGCTGCTCTACTTCTCCCTCCTTCCTCCTCCTCTAGATGCTGCTCTCTACTTCTCCCTCCTTCCTCCTCCTCTAGATGCTGCTCTACTTCTCCCTCCTTCCTCCTCCTCTAGATGCTGCTCTCTACTTCTCCCTCCTTCCTCCTCCTCTAGATGCTGCTCTCTACTTCTCCCTCCTTCCTCCTCCTCTAGATGCTGCTCTCTACTTCTCCCTCCTTCCTCCTCCTCTAGATGCTGCTCTCTACTTCTCCCTCCTTCCTCCTCCTCTAGATGCTGCTCTCTACTTCTCCCTCCTTCCTCCTCCTCTAGATGCTGCTCTACTTCTCCCTCCTTCCTCCTCCTCTAGCTGCTGCTCTCTACTTCTCCCTCCTTCCTCCTCCTCTAGATGCTGCTCTCTACTTCTCCCTCCTTCCTCCTCCTCTAGATGCTGCTCTCTACTTCTCCCTCCTTCCTCCTCCTCTAGATGCTGCTCTACTTCTCCCTCCTTCCTCCTCCTCTAGCTGCTGCTCTCTACTTCTCCCTCCTTCCTCCTCCTCTAGATGCTGCTCTCTACTTCTCCCTCATTCCTCCTCCTCTAGATGCTGCTCTCTACTTCTCCCTCCTTCCTCCTCCTCTAGATGCTGCTCTCTACTTCTCCCTCCTTCCTCCTCCTCTAGATGCTGCTCTACTTCTCCCTCCTTCCTCCTCCTCTAGATGCTGCTCTCTACTTCTCCCTCCTTCCTCCTCCTCTAGATGCTGCTCTACTTCTCCCTCCTTCTCTAGATGCTGCTCTACTTCTTCCTCCTTCCTCCTCCTCTAGATGCTGCTCTACTTCTCCCTCCTTCCTCCTCCTCTAGATGCTGCTCTCTACTTCTCCCTCCTTCCTCCTCCTCTAGATGCTGCTCTCTACTTCTCCCTCCTTCCTCCTCCTCTAGCTGCTGCTTTCTACTTCTCCCTCCTTCCTCCTCCTCTAGCTGCTGCTCTAGAGGTCAAGGTGTCTGGCTGTGTTCCTCCTCCTCTAGCTGCTGCTCTAGAGGTCAAGGTGTCTGGCTGTGTTCCTCCTCCTCTAGATGCTGCTCTAGAGGTCAAGGTGTCTGGCTGTGTTCCTTCTCCTCTAGATGCTGCTCTAGAGGTCAAGGTGTCTGGCTGTGTTCCTTCTCCTCTAGCTGCTGCTCTAGAGGTCAAGGTGTCTGGCTGTGTTCCTTCTCCTCTAGCTGCTGCTCTAGAGGTCAAGGTGTCTGGCTGTGTTCCTTCTCCTCTAGCTGCTGCTCTAGAGGTCAAGGTGTCTGGCTGTGTTCCTTCTCCTCTAGCTCCTCTCAGCGGGGAGGGGTCGTCTGTCGGCTGAGCGACAAGCGGGCGGGGGGGGGTGGGCCTGCGGTGCGTTATCACGGAAACATTCTCCGGCCGTCCAGAGTAATCCGTCTCGTCTGTACTGTACGTACACACACCGGGATGATGCAAACCGGGGAAACATTGGATCAAACTAGGCTCGGTCGGCGTCGGATGGGAGAGGAGCGGGGGAACAAATACAAGCTACGTTTCACATTCAATTTGATCGCTTTACACACTAACAGCCAAAGCGTGTGCCGGTGCGAGAGGGGAAGCCTCTGATCTCTGCCCGCGCCACCTCTTTCATCAAACAAATCACATGTCGCGCCGATCAATCAAAAATAAATAAATAAACAAACAAACAAAAACAACAATAGAAAGAAATGGTGCTTCAAACATCCTACAGGGGGTAGACAGGACGCTTAATGCATTTCAACTGCCACGACCTGCGTTGCTCTTGTATTACGAAACTGTCCTTTAAGGGTGTCTGGTGAAACCAGAAGACGTGGGAAGACGTGGCCTGATAAGTATTTACAGCCTCGTGACTCAGATAATAGAAACTCATGTATTTACCTGTCCTACAGCCTTGGCTGCATGATACATATGCACAGCCTGATGACTCACAGGTCAAGTATTTAACGGTCCTGTGGTAGTTGCCTGTCCTGTGGTAGTTGCCTGTCCTGTGGTATTGTCCTGTCCTGTGGTATTGTCCTGTCCTGTGGTATTGTCCTGTCCTGTGGTATTGTCCTGTCCTGTGGTATTGTCCTGTCCTGTGGTAGTTGCCTGTCCTGTGGTAGTTGCCTGTCCTGTGGTATTGTCCTGTCCTGTGGTATTGTCCTGTCCTGTGGTATTGTCCTGTCCTGTGGTATTGTCCTGTCCTGTGGTGTTTACCTGTGGTGTTTACCTGTCCTGTGGTGTTTACCTGTCCTGTGGTATTTACCTGTCCTGTGGTGTTTACCTGTCCTGTGGTGTTTACCTGTCCTGTGGTATTTACCTGCCCTGTGGTATTTACCTGTCCTGTGGTGTTTACCTGTGGTGTTTACCTGTCCTGTGGTGTTTACCTGTCCTGTGGTGTTTACCTGTCCTGTGGTGTTTACCTGTCCTGTGGTGTTTACCTGTCCTGTGGTGTTTACCTGTCCTGTGGTATTTACCTGTCCTGTGGTGTTTACCTGTCCTGTGGTGTTTACCTGTCCTGTGGTATTTACCTGTCCTGTGGTGTTTACCTGTCCTGTGGTGTTTACCTGTCCTGTGGTATTTACCTGTCCTGTGGTATTTACATGTCCTGTGGTGTTTACCTGTCCTGTGGTGTTTACCTGTCCTGTGGTATTTACCTGCCCTGTGGTGTTTACCTGTCCTGTGGTGTTTACCTGTCCTGTGGTATTTACCTGTCCTGCTGCCTCGCTGTGTGCAACCAGCCTTGTGGTTTCAGAAGGAGATGGAAATTAGCGTCTCTTAAAATAACTGAGTAAGAAGGGGCCCCTGAACTCCGAGGTTTAAAAATAACGCTTGCGTCGCCGGGGGAGGATGAGGAGGCCCTGAGCTGGGCTTGTTTTGTTCAGAGGAACACTGTCACGCCGTCTCTTTTGTCTTGAAACACAACTTTTGACAGGGTTTCTGTTGCAAATAAACAGCCCCCCCGTCAACACTCGCTATTTTAAACCATGTCAAATCCTCTGGGACTGGTGATGGCCACTCACCACCGTGCTCTATACAGTTTATTTACTAAAGGTCAGTTGTATGCAGAAAGCTACATAACACAGGCTACATTATAATACTCATTCCTCTATGAACTCTGAGGTCTTATACATGTATAATCGTTATGTGCTTTTTAAGTTTTGTGTTTTCATACAGTTCCCCATATGAACGAGAGGCAATGGTCAACATAAACGAACAGCGGTGCTGGTAATGGCCCTGGGCATCTGTGGGCACCTTGCTGACGCACGCCTCAGCCTCATCGATTCCTCTCTCACTAACCCTGTGACCATGTACATACCAGCTCCCTACACGCAGCCTTTCACCTCCTGGAAACAAACTAACAAACAAACTATGCGCTAATATATATATATATATATCCTATGTGGAAGTCCAGTCACCTTGCGTTCTCTTTGGAGGGTAAACAATGCTGGAAGGAATGCCCACGCCACCCTCAAAAAGCAGTATGTTGACAGTATGTTGATAGTATGTTGGCAGTATGTTGACAGTATGTTGATAATATGCTGGCAGTATGTTGACAGTATGTTGGGTAGTATGTTGGCAGTATGTTGATAGTATGTTAGCAGTATGTTGGCAGTATGTTGGCAATATGTTGGTAGTGTGTTGGCAGTATGTTGGCAGTATGTTGGCAGTATGTTGACAGTATTTTGACAGTATGTTGGCAGTATGTTGAGTCGACAGTATCTTGACAGTATGTTAGCAGTATGTTGGCAGTATGCTGGCAGTCCGGCATTAGGTAATTCTCATAAAAACTCATCAATTGGGGGTTGGGTTCTACCTAATGACCCAGCTCCGTGCAGGGCTGGGCTCGGGGCCTATCACCTCTACGCCGTCACGGTGGCGACTCCCAACGCTGTGCGCCCTACTACCTGTCTCCTTACTAACAACACCTAAGCTCTCCCCTCTCAACAGGAGGATGACACTACTACACTGGGCCTATCGATGAGGCCTCACAGGTCGCTTTCGATCAAACTTATCTGGGTGTGTTCGCAGAAGACTAAATAAGTCTAGGTACTTTTCAGTTAGTCAGACATCCATTCAACAGGCTGGACAGGGAAGGAAAGGAGGGGTGGGTTATTATGCTCAAAGAGGTTTTCAATACTGAGGAGGAGGAGGAGGAGGAGGAGGAGGAGGAGGAGGAGGAGGAGGAGGAGGAGGAGGGGGAGGAGGAGGAGGAGGAGGAGGAAGGGGCTCATAAATAGAGAAGAAGAGCTGGAAGGAGGGAGGGAGGAGGACCGAGCGGAGGAGTAGTAGGAGGAGGACTACTTACAACAATGTGTGCTGGTGATGGGGACCTGGCATCTTTAAGTGCTTGTCTACTTTGAAGACCTCCTGGTTGAACATCTAGCAGTGGCCATTTCATCTGGAGGTACTGTGGCAGAAAGGAGACACAAGGGAAAGGAAACAAACATGTTAACAATGCAGAAGACCAAAACCAAAGGAGACACGTGAAAACAATTCAAAGAAGGAGGGAAGTCAACATTCTCAATGGATCGGTGGGGTCTTTTTGAAAACTCAAAACATGGACAGCAAACAAAGATCCTAAAAAGATGAGTGGATGGTGTTCAGGAAGAGGGGATGGACATAATATTGTAATGCTTTCTTACGCTGCCCGACCTTTCTTAGTCGACTAATTGGTTGTTTGGATCTTAATTAGTCGACTAAGAAAGGACGGGCAGTGCAAGAAAGCATTACAATATTATGTACTATGTCCCCTCTTCCTGAACACCCTCCACCCATCATTTTAGGATCTTTGTTTGCTATGTTGTTTTCAATGTTTAAACTTTAGTGAGAACATATACATGTATATGATACAAATACATACATCTTAACACTGAATATAAAAATAGACTGCTGTGAATGCTCTGTGGCATGTAGATCTTGAATAGGTTCCATTTAGAAAAGGTCTAGTTATGAATTGTCAAGCTGACGCAAGTAAAGCGAGACAATATTTCTCTTGGCGTTGTATCTGAACGTACTGTAAGACTTTCTTTGGTAGAGCCAGCCACGTTACTTGACCATCGCAACAAGTTTCTCAGAGGAAAGCAGCCGTTGATTGGAGGATCAAGAAAAGAGGGCGGGGTTTGAGATAGGTCCGTTCACTAGGATATAGCGATATAGGATATAGTCTGGTGTAGATCAATTCTCTAGTTAACGTTACACAAATTATTCTGCAGTACACAATGGAAAGATGTACATGAAAATCTATTTCTGTAGTGTGTAGGGCTGGAAGGTCTACCGAATATAAAGTTTTTTTAAGGAGTTTAACAAGTTTAATTCCCTGACAACCTGTGTTTTTAATGTATATGATTTATGCACATGTATGTTTTAAATGAAGTTTTGTCTAATAAAATCAAATCAAAGCTATACCATCATGGATCCATGCAAAGGTATGGATTTGTACTATACCATTGTTCAATGTATACATATTGTAAAGAATATATATATACATACAATACTGTGTATTTTTAAGGAAAAGATTTCTCATGGCAAAATATATTTATATATATTTTTGTTCTTTTTTACGTAAAAGAAAAGCAGACCATTTTCAATAAAACAGCAGCATGACAAATTGTATTACAAGATAAAGACATAAAAAAGATGTCATGGCACATTGTCATTTGTACTGGGAAAATGAAAAATACCATTCAAATACCATCAAAACAAAGAAAAATACTGTGATGTGATATTTCGCCCCAGCCCTACTCCTGCGACTGATGTATACTATAAGCATCAGATCAAAAGTGAATGGCTTAGGGGGGGTGGGGGTGGTCGGAGGGTTGGACTGGTGCCTGGACGTGCTACTGTACATGGATCATCGCTCCGAGATGACCTAACGCCGTAAATGTGATCGTTGGAGAAGGGAGTGACTTTTATTGGCTGCAGCCTCTGAACCCATAAAAGGCTGAACCGTAAGAGTCTCAACATGCGAGTCAACCTACAGACTACTCCTATAAATGATTGACTTGGCCTTTATCAGAACTCTCTCTCTCTCTCTCTCTCTCTCTCTCTCTCTCTCTCTCTCACACACACACACACACACAGACAGACACAGACAGAGAAATGTATAAGCAGACACAGGGGTCATGAGAAACAGCTGTCTGTGTTATAAGCTGGGTGGAGTCGTTTACATGTGCTGATATGAACAGCGTTGACGACAGCCATCCTGAGATTATTGCCTGCGATGTTCTCTTTTCTCCCGGGATGACGGGGGGGAAGAGGGAGGGGAGTCGTACGACACGTACTTACGTCGGGCCGTGACGAGGCATAGGAAGGGAGTCGCGTTCGTACGTCGGTAGGGAATGACTGGAGAGAAGTTGGAGCATAACTCTTGTGAAGAGGCCCACGTCTGATCTTAAAAGTCTTCCTCTTACACTACAGATCAGGAGGACCGGGACCCCTCTTTAACCCTAGTTAGGGGGCGGTGGACTATGAGGCAATAAATCGAGTTTTCAATTTCAATTGCGATTTTGTCGTCCCACGATCATGAAAACAAGATAATCGAAGATAAAAACGCTGTGTTGCTCTCATTTGGTCTTGTGTTGTAAATGCAACGCACCCTTCCTTCACAGCGGTGCGCTCCACCCCTCCCACCCCTCGAGCCCAGACAGTAGTGGAGGGAGCCACGTTATTGTTATTTTGTAACGTCTTTGGTAACTAAGACAACAGAAAGGCAGCCTTTGTTTGGTGGAGAAGGAAGGTAAAAAAAAACAATTCAGTCGTCATCATGTGACGTTCGCAAATCAATGAGTAATCGTGTTTAATAATGATTCCAATATCAATCGATTATGATTTTTGCCATAATCTAGCAGCCCTACTACGAGGTATTGACACAGCTCTATGGCTACAGCTAAACGCTCACACACTCAGCGTGACCTGGCTGTAGCTAGGTGGTCTACACAGTGTTCATCAGTATCACTACCACATAGTCTTTGGGGGAGAAAGGAGGTCACGGCGGCTCTTTGGAGCTCCATCGAGGCCTGGGGCATTAGCTGGAGCATTAGCTGGGGCATTAGCTGGGGCATTAGCTGTGGCATTAGCTGGGGTACCGAGGGGGAGCTGAGGGCTGAAACCGTCCTTATTGTGGGGGAGTGAAAAATAGAAAGCAAACGCCAGCGGCGGCAGTAGCACACACTGTAAGGCAGTAGCACACACTGTAAAATCATTAACCTTTGGAAAACCACCCGCTGCAGTTCAGGACGTCCAGACCACCTGCCAGATGATGGGTTCCCTGGATTTGCACACAGGGCATTTTGCGAAGGCAACATAGCAAACCTATTTTGAGAATGTGACCCGGGCAATGAATTATGTCGAATAACTAATGGCTTTACTTCAGGATATCTACATATACATAATTAAATTAATAAATAATCCAAGACGTCAAACATAAAACAAAAACATTTGTACAAAAATACCCCAAAATCTTTTTTTTAAAGGTTTGTATCTAGAGACACGAGGAGGAGGAGGAGGAGGAGGAGGAGGAGGAGGAGGAGGAGGAGGAGGAGGAGGAGGAGGAGGAGGAGGAGGAGTTTATTAAGTGTTGTGTAGTTAAAACACTGGAGACATGCTGGCCTCTCTCTTCACCTTGGGACCACAGGCTCTGCTCTCTCTCTCTAGCCCAAAAGCCAGGCCATGAAAAATGAATTTCATGTATAAAAAATATATATAAAAAATGTAATACATTTAAAAAAGGCATTCTTAATGTACGCGACTCGATAGCATGACAGCTTCCTTGTGTCTTATATTTTTGGCCTCTGATGCAATTTGGACATAAAAACAGCCCCTGACCAACCAACCAAAGCCCCCCACCACCCACGAACCGCCTGACAGGTCAAAACAGGAATCTGGTCATTCTGTTACGCTCTTTGTCCCTATCCAAACAAATCCCAGTCACCCACTCTCGTCTCTTTGTCTGGCAACTGCCTGGTCTTTATCGGACCTACACTAAGTCACAACTCCTCATCTGTCCCCTGGTCTTTATCGGACCTACACTAAGTCACACCTCCTCGTCGGCCCCTGGTCTTTATCGGACCTGCACTAAGTCACAACTCCTCATCTGTCCCCTGGTCTTTATCGGACCTGCACTAAGTCACAACTCCTCATCTGTCCCCTGGTCTTTATCGGACCTACACTAAGTCACAACTCCTCGTCGGCCCCTGGTCTTTATCGGACCTACACTAAGTCACAACTCCTCGTCGGCCCCTGGTCTTTATCGGACCTGCACTAAGTCACACCTCCTCATCTGTCCCCTGGTCTTTATCGGACCTGCACTAAGTCACACCTCCTCATCTGTCCCCTGGTCTTTATCGGACCTGCACTAAGTCACAACTCCTCATCTGTCCCCTGGTCTTTATCGGACCTGCACTAAGTCACAACTCCTCGTCGGCCCCTGGTCTAACCTCCATGCAGTGTTCCAAGATCGATCATGTGTATGGGGGAGCTACAGAGCAGGGTATCAAAATGTGATGTGATTTTGATGGTATCGATCGAATTGCTTCAGTACTATCGAGTATCGTATTTTTGGAAAAACGCCTAAACATACCATTACATAAGGATGTGTAAACTTTGGACATGTTCCAGGTAAGATGTGCATGGATCTGCGCCTTGCTAGAGGGCAGCTTCAGTTCAGCTCAGCGCAGACAATTAACACTGTTCAACTTTTCCTTTGGTATTTCTGTGCGTCAGTGAGATGTCAGACTCATTTTCAGGTGAGAATCGACTCATGTTTCTTCAACTGTAGAGCAAGTTTATTTCCTGTTAACACTTTGAGCGCCACGCCGGGTTTTCCTTTTTACCCGCTGAATGCCACCATCGGCGCCAATGTTAACGTTCATATCGCCTAATCTATGTTTTAAATTATGGCTATGTGTCTAATCTGCCCATCGCATTATCAAAGACTATTTTCCAGTCAGTGCTGTCAAGGCAGATTGTTTTTTTATCGCGTCATTTCCGTTTCAGAGCATTTAGAAAAGCACCCGTTTTAGGATAAAAAACAGCCCATTCTGGAGCATTCTATGAAAATCGTCTTTTACTGGAATATTCCACAACGTTGATATTTGTCGGCCTTTTTATGAATCGTTTTCAAATAAACGCTAGATGATCAATATTATACGTGCACGCAAGCACATTCGGGCCGCGCACGGATAATCGCCCCGTTGATTTCCTCTCGGACTTTTACAGTGAAACCGAAAGAGGACATTTCACAAAACAGCTTATAACTTCATCAAAATGTGTCTGATTATCCTAACACTGATAACATAGAGTCCTTACCTGACATCAGATGGTATCCAACTGGTATATTCCAATTCCTGATCACCATTCGAAAAAATCGATAAGTGTATGGATCCAACGCGATACAGTACAACTCCATGATCAGCGGGGCTCAGAGGATCCAGAATGAACTCTGGTAACCCCGGCTGCATCAGTGGACTGGAAAATGTGGAGTACCGGATTTTTTTCCCCATTCATTTTCATTGAGTCCATTCCAAAATCCCTTATGTCATCTGGGAGACGACAGGGGACGCTTTTTTCCACAATGATCGCCGGCGCCGCTCGGCTATACTCGGGTAGGCTCACGTGATGCAATATGATTTCAGATCGCTAAAAAAAAAAAAAAAACAGAGAAATCTCGTGAGTGGCTTTCAACCACCTATTAATAAACCCCAGTATTCTCGTGTGTGGCACGGAAAGTGTTAACATGCATACCTTTGTCTATTTACAAGTTTGTGTTTGTAAACAAACCACTACTTTGGAATGATATTAGCCCATTGTCCGGTAAGCTAGTGTGTCGTGTTCGGTATCAATGGATTCCTTGCAATCAATCACAAAAAATGCATAATGATATCAATGACTACATGCTAGCTTAAAAGCTGAGCACGGTACAGCCTTGATGGCACAAGGCTGGGATGATATACGGGCTGCTTGCATTATGTATAGCGAGTATGACATGAACCGAACAACGTTCACATTCCACACCTGGCTGTGTCTACACGTAATGCCAGCTGTGGGTCTTGCTTGTTGGTTTTTGTATGATGGTGAACTGAGGGTCTGTATGTGTGAGAGAGTGTGGCGTCTCGCAACCCTTCCTGAGACCGTCTGAATCTGTGGTAATTAGCGGAGGGTTCACCGTGGGGAGCCTCTGCCTGCCGGCGGTTCATGCTGCAGGGAGTTATTGACTCCATGTCCAAGAAAATAACCCCCCATGCCCACCCCACCGCTCCCCTCCACCCAACCACGCATTTACGACCCACGAGGGCTTTTTACAGGAAGAAAACGAGGGTTTGTTTATGCTTGTTTGTGCATCTGAGTGTGTGTGTGTGTGTGTGTTTACAGACCCCCCACATTGGGTATTAATTGCCATGAAGGGGGGGGGGTTGTGGACAAGGTAGAAACTGACGAAACTGCTGTCATCTATGAGGTAATTCAAGACAGTGTCCACTAGTACCATAGGGTATTGGGGTGGGGGGGGGGGTAAAGTGCAGACTTTACACACAGCCCAATGATTGTCTCAAGTCTGACATGCAAACTGAGTGCACAGATATTCAGACACACAACTGTGGCGGGGTGGGTATTATTATGTGAGTGGAAGTTTGACGGGCGAGAGGGGGAAGGCTGAAAGGTGACACCCTGGAGAGTGAGAGAGGCAGAAGGAGTGAGCGTACGGCCTGACATGCGGCTCCGCTCTGGCCTCGCTGTTGCTCATGTTCTCACACACTAATCTCTCCCGCAGCTTTTACAAGCAGGCCAAGGAAAACGGAGCCCTGGCGAGGACGGAGTTTTCCGACCCCTCCTTTCGCCCTCCTTCCTTTCTGCGCCCCCCCCCCCCCCCAGCGCCTGCTGATGGACACGTTGCCTGGACTTGAGCGAGCCGTGACCCCTGACCTTCCTCTCTCTCTCTCTCTGCCACTAGGAGGGCCCCTCCCCTCGCCTCCCGACCCCAAAAACTCTCCCGCTACGAGGCAGAGGGCCCCCCTGGTAATTCAAGAGCCATTCCAATGTGACAAATTGCTCCGGAGTTCCCGGATAAATCTCTCTCACCCTTCCTTCCCCCCCCCCCCACCCCACATATCTTCCTCCTCTTTCTCCTAACGCCACCCACCCCCACCGGCCCTAAGAGCCACCCCAGTGTATGCTCTCTGGCTCTTGGGTTGTGCATTAGAGGGCTTCCCCCTTCCCTTTCAGCCTTACACCCCCCCTCCCCCAACACCCTCCTCCCCAACCCTTCGCCCCTCCTCGCCTGGCCTGTCCCACAATGGGAGCTGAATGACTCAATTGTCTCTGATGAAGTGAAAGACAAGAGAGTCCTCTAAATCCTTACAGAGGGATGAACTCACCCTCTCTCTCTCGCTCTCTACAGTTTTCCCATAGTGACACGCACGGGGTGGTGGTGGGTGGAGGGTCGGTGCTCATGATAAAGAAAGCGGGGTGGTCTTAAGAAATGGCCTTGAGGCCCCCCCTGATTTCACTATCACATTTTTTAGGGGGGGGGGGGGGGGGGGGGGGGTCCGCTGTTCTGTCACAGTTGAGTGACTGCAGCAGAACGCCAGGCCTGGCATGTTATGAGCGGCTGAATGCTAACTGTCATCGCGAGGCAAACTAGTTGGGGCCCCTGCCCCCACCCCCCCTGGCCCCTGGTGGCATGGCGTGTGCAGAGGGCACAGCGGGAGACGACTGTTGGAAGAAACACGTCCGCACACCAACCGCCAGACCAGAGGTATTACTAATTTAACAGCTCTGCTCTGAAAACTCTCCTTCCTGACACCGCAGCTTCCTCTCTTGATCCCTGGAAGAAAAGCCCCCACATTATTTCCGGATCTTATCAAATATTAACCAAACATACACACTATTGACAAATGGGGGGGGGATCTATACGGCCCTCATAAATTGTTACAGGAGATAACAGGAGACATGGCGAGTGGGGAGCGGTGAGCCGGTGTGGATTCAGGCCGGCCGGCGTTTGGATGCGGCAACCTGCTCTCATTCCACCGAGCCCCACGAGCCCTCCGTCCGACACGATTACTGCAGTAGAGCTGCTGCTGGAGCCCGTTCCAGAGCGCACTTCTCCCTTTTGTTTGGGATTAGAGTCGTCGTCCTCCTTCACCAACCGCCCGCCAAATCCTTTTTTTCTTTTTGTACTTGTACTCCCATATCCCCTATTTTGTCATTATGGCAATACCCCTCCTGGTCGTTGCGCTGCCCTACTGTTGGTCTGGGAGGGTGTAGAGACTACCCTACTGTTGGTCTAGGAGGGTGTAGACTACCCTACTGTTGGTCTGGGAGGGTGTAGACTACCCTACTGTTGGTCTGGGAGGGTGTCGACTACCCTACTGTTGGTCTGGGAGGGTGTAGAGACTACCCTACTGTTGGTCTAGGAGGGTGTAGACTACCCTACTGTTGGTCTGGGAGGGTGTAGACTACCCTACTGTTGGTCTGGGAGGGTGTAGAGACCCTACTGTTGGTCTAGGAGGGTGTAGACTACCCTACTGTTGGTCTGGGAGGGTGTAGACTACCCTACTGTTGGTCTGGGAGGGTGTAGACTACCCTACTGTTGGTCTCGGAGGGTATAGACTACCCTACCGTCAGTCTGGGAGGGTGTAGACTACCCTACTGTTGGTCTGGGAGGGTATAGACTACCCTACCGTCAGTCTGGGAGGGTGTAGACTACCCTACTATTGGTCTGGGAGGGTATAGACTACCCTACTGTTGGTCTGGGAGGGTGTAGACTACCCTACCGTCAGTCTGGGAGGGTGTAGACTACCCTACTGTTGGTCTGGGAGGGTGTAGACTACCCTACTGTTGATCTGGGAGGGTGTAGACTACCCTACGCAGGGCTCTACAGTGCAACCATATTTTTATCTTATGTTGTGGGACTTGTACAGCACTTTGGTAAACTTTGTTGTTTTTAAATGTGCTCTATAAATAAAGTGGATTGGATTAATGAATTAAGTAGCCCCTTTCGTGACTGTGACGCAACACGGCTGTGTGATTTAATTCAAGGTGGATCGCTGTTGTCGTTTGAACAACTTCAGATTTCATGGGAACTACCAATCCCCCAAATCAAGAATGTTTAAGATGAATGAAGTAAGATTTTGATTATTTGAAATATGGCCTGTGTAGACTAAACTATGCACAGAATTATGTCAGTCTACAAGGTCCGGCAATGTAGACCTTGTAGACTCCACTACAGACCAATTATCAGTGAATGTTCATGCATTTTTAAGAAGGGCTACTTCCACAAAAAAACAAAGAACTCACCAAAACATCTCAGTAGCACCTTATCTAAATGTTCTATTTCATATATGGAGATTCATATTTATTTATGTATTGCATGCATTTCTACATTTTATTTCCTATTTTGTTTATTCATCCCAGTATCTTTCTTTCTTATGTGTGGAATTCTACAAGGCATTTACATTCACATTTACATTTAGTCATTTAGCTGACGCTTTTATCCAAAGCGACTTACAAGTTCTGTACGACAGGTCATCAGGAAGAATACAACTCTATCAGCTGAGTAACAATATTCATCAAAGTGTTGCGTGTTACAGTGTAGGTTAGTTTATTAGGACAAGTGCATGACAGTAAGGTTAGTTAGGGTTAGATTTTTTTTAATTTTATTTCAGATAATGGTTGAAGAAGTGCGTCTTTAGTCGACGGCGAAAGATTGGACGGGATTCGGCTGTCCTAACTGGGGTGGGTAGTTCATTCCACCATTGTGGGGCAAGGACTGAGAATAGGCGTGTAGGTGGTGTATATGTGTTTGAGGATGATATCCTTCAAACAGGCAATAGTGATGATATAATTTGGGCAGTGCTGAGCTGGGTTACTTTCCTCCAGTGTATTTGTCCCCCGGCCCCACCCAATGGCCCCATGCACACACACACAGAAGTATAAAAAAAAATAAAAAAAATTAACTTCGATTTTTTTTTTAATGTTCGAAGCTTGTGCCATCGAACGAAGCTTCGAAGTATTTAAGACAGCCCTAATTGCTCGCATATGCCCCTAGAAATATGTGTGCGAACCGGGAAAATCAATTACTCGCACGGTGTGCGAGTGAAGATTACAGCCTCAGTTGTGCTTTTTTTTCTCCGCTGATAAATCGTTAAAAAACTACAAGTCCCACATTGCACTCAAGCCAACGGTCCAATCACAGTAGAGTGACGTGACTGGTTTCAAGGGAAATAAAGGAAATGACCAATCGGAAGCTCTCATTTTGCTTGTTTACTTCCTGAAAGTCTGCCATTGCGCTATGCGAGGCTTTTCCGAGACAGTAACTTATTCTAGTCTTACCAATAGCAATAGATTTTAGAACACCTAGATTTATCGATAGCAATAGTAATATAACGTTAATGCAACAAAACGAATGCCTTGCTTTGTTAACACTTTCAGTGCCGGGCCGTGTTTTCCTTTTTACCCCGTTGATGCCACGGTCCACGGCCCATGTAACGTTAATATCGCCTAATCTATGTTTTAAATTATGCTATGTGTCTAATCTGCCCATCGCTTATCAAAGAATCATTTTCCAGTCAACATTGGTAAAGCAGATTGTGTTTTTATCGCTTTATTTCTTTTTTATAGCATTTTGAAAACCACTCGGTTTCGAAGAAAAAACAACACATTCCATGATAATCGCCTTTTACTGGATATTCCAGAACGTTATCATTTGTCTGTCTATTTATGAATCGTTTTCAAATAAACGCTAGATGGTCGATAGTATATGTGTGCGCACGCACGCTCGTGCCGTGCGCTGATAATCGCTGCTATTATTTCCTCATGGCTTTTACAGTGAAACAGCCATATCACATATAGTGGAAACGCTTATATCTCCATGAAAACGAGTCTGATTATCCTAACACTGATAACATAGATTCCTTACCTGACATCAGATGGTATCCAAATGGTATATTCCAATTCCTGATCACCATTCGAAAAAATTTATAAGTATATTGATCCAACGTGTGTACAGTATAACCCATGATCGCCGCGCATCAGAGGCTCCAGAATGAACTCTGGTAACTCCGGCTGCATCAGTGGACTGGAAAATGTGGACTGGAATATTTTTTTCCCCATCCATTATCATTGAGTCCATTCCAAAAGGGTGATTTACCATCTGGGAGACGATAGGGGGCGCTTTTTTCACATCTGATCGCCGGCGGCCCCTGGATCTCCAATAAATAAAATAAATCCGAGAAAAGCCGTGACGTGGCTTTCAACGTCACAATCGTAAACCCGAGATTAGCTGTGAGTGGCGCTCAAAGTGTTAATCATAACGTTGATGCAGTAGCGTATGTCGTTGTGTTATCAACAGCAGAGTGGGGCAATAGGGTCCAGCTGCAGCGCCGGAGTGCAAGCGGTGTGACGTAATTGGCAGAATCGACTGTCAATCAATGGTCTACCTGACACGCAAACTCATAAACAATGTTTCTGTACTGGAGGTGTACAGTATTTCAATAGGCAACCCTGAAAGGATAATTTTTCTAGAAGAGCAACACTAGCTAAAACAT
>NC_140174.1:79871360-79888860 GCF_963971535.1 Notolepis coatsorum | reverse complement strand
CAGCCATGTTGATTAATGAGAACTGTCCCTCTAAAAAAAATTATCGAAAAGAAAAAAAAGGAAGAAAAAAAGGAAGAAAAATGAAAAAAGAAAAGGACGCCCCACCAGCTCTGATAGCCAGAGGCGTTTTGCAACCAGGAAAAGAAAGTGTACTCTGGGAAGGCCTGGGGTTTGAGTGCCCCGGGGCGGGTAGGCGGTCCACTGGGCCCGTATTTACACCAAAGCCAGAACCACTAGGGGGTTCAACCGGCCCTGACAGCACAGGGCCGCCGACCCCATGCAAAACCTCCAACAAGCTCCACCTCTGCCCCCAAACTCCCGTACTTTCTCCCTCTCTCCCTCGTTCTCTCTCACAGACAAACTCAGCCTGACACACTTTTATACAGCCAGTTATTTTAGCTGCGTCGAGACACGAGCTCTACAGATGCACTATGCAGATGCCAACTTGGCAGCGCTAGATGGGAACGTCGTAGTCGTCACCTGGGCTAAATATTAGCCGTCTAACTGGCCAAATGATCGACACGTTTCCGGCTACGTCACAGTGAGTCTACAGTGAGTCTAGTGTCGCCCGAGGCATCCGTTCTAGCACCGAAACACTGCTGCTTTTAGAGAGGAGGTTTCTCTGTGTGTGAAGAAGGATACAGCTTTTGCAGGGGTGGAAGGCAACCTTCTTTTGTTCACTATTCACACAACTTGAGACCCCCCCCCCCTCTCTCTCTCCATCTCCCCCCACACTCTCTCTCCCTGTCTCTCTCTCCATCTCTCCCCCCCTCTATCCATCCCCCCCCTCTCTCCCTGTCTCTCTCTCCTCCGACACGCAAACATGCACCGGACGGCTGCACTGGTTCTAACAGAGAACATTAATTATCTGTCGGAGTCGGACTAAAGACTATAGAGAGAACAATATAGGCTTGTTAGCAGACATAAAAGTGACGTGGGGTTTCGTTATAATATGCCTTCATAGGGGAAGATATTCTTACAAAAGCCACACTTCATTTCTATTCATAACTTGCACCACAGCCAATCCTAGCATCGCAAGTAGCAACCAGCAGCTACTAGCTGCTAAAGCTAACCACTGTAGCCAACTTTGATTGCTTGCCATCTCGGTCTCCACTAGGGCTGTCTTAAATACTTCGAAGCTTCGTTCGATGGCACAAAAAAATTCAATTTTTTTTTTCAAATTTTAATTTTTAATTTTAATTTTTACTTTGTGTGTGTGTGTGTGTGTGTGTGTGTGTGTGTGTGTGTGTGTGTGTGTGTGTGTGTGTGTGTGTGTGTGTGCATGGGGCCATTGGGTGGGGCCGGGGGACAAATACACTGGAGCTCAGCACTGCCCAAATTATATCATCACTATTGCCTGTTTGAAGGATATCATCCTCAAACACATACACCACCTACACGCCTATTCTCAGTCCTTGCCCCACAATGGTGGAATGAACTACCCACCCCAGTTAGGACAGCCGAATCCCATCCAATCTTTCGCCGTTGACTAAAGACGCACTTCTTCAACCATTATCTGAAATAAAATAAAAAAATAAAAATAAAAAAAATCTAACCCAAACTAACCTTACTGTCATGCACTTGTCCTAATAAACTAACCTACACTGTAACACGCAACACTTTGATGAATATTGTTACTCAGCTGATAGAGTTGTATCCTTCCTGATGACCTGTCGTACAGAACTTGTAAGTCGCTTTGGATAAAAGTGCTAAATGACTAAATGTAAATGTGAATGTAAATGCCTTGTAGAATTCCACACATAAGAAAGAAAGATACTGGGATGAATAAACAAAATAGGAAATAAAATGTAGAAATGCATGCAATACATAAATAAATATGAATCTCCATATATGAAATAGAACATTTAGATAAGGTGCTACTGAGATGTTTTGGTGAGTTCTTTGTTTTTTTGTGGAAGTAGCCCTTCTTAAAAATGCATGAACATTCACTGATAATTGGTCTGTAGTGGAGTCTACAAGGTCTACATTGCCGGACCATGTAGAATCCGGACCTTGTAGACTGACATAATTCTGTGCATAGTTTAGTCTACACAGGCCATATTTCAAATAATCAAAATCTTACTTCATTCATCTTAAACATTCTTGATTTGGGGGATTGGTAGTACTAGTTCCCATGAAATCTGAAGTTGTTCAAAAAACAGCGATCCACCTTGAATTAAATCACACAGCCGTGTTGGCTGCGTCACAGTCACGAAAGGGGCTACTTAATTCATTAATCCAATCCACTTTATTTATAGAGCACATTTAAAAACAACAAAGTTTACCAAAGTGCTGTACAAGTCCCACAACATAAGATAAAAAAAAAAAAAAAAATTATATATAAAAAAAAAATTATTACATTTTTTTTTATTCGAAGCTTCGAATTAAAATCGAAGCTCGGCCCCGAAGCTTCGATTGCCAAAAAAAATCGAAGGTCAGCCCTAGTCTCCACAAAGCACTGTGAATAGATGTAATTGATTAAACACTTAAACTAGACCAAAATAATTATTTTAACAGTGAGAGAAGTTTATTATTCTGTTGTTTCAAATGAGACAAGCAATAACTTGCAGTAGCGTACAACATTCAGCCTCTCTCAAGAGACGGACAGCAATGATCTTCGTCAAAACACTGGCATGGATCAAACGTGTCACTGGAATAGTTGTACAGATTGCAGCTGAACTCAAATCGTAAAGAAATCCTGGCATGGATCCATCTCTCACTGGAATATGCCTAGTTGTATCACCTGTAGTTGTACTACTGGCCTACAGCCAATACATTTTTAATAGACCCTGCATTGAAAAGGTTTGTCTTGAAATGGAAACTACTAAAACTCTTGACTTGACTTGACTACTACAAGACATAGATAATAATAATAATAATAATAATAATAATAATAATAATAATAATAATAATAATAATAATAATAATAATAATAATAATAATAATAATAATAATAATAATAATAATAATAATAATAATAATAATGATGATGACCCATAACCTCAGCATTGTTAGTGCCATGCTCCACCGACTGAGCTTGTTGTTGTCATGTTTTTTTTTATTTATTTTTTATATATTTAATTATGTGTATCGTGACTTGATTGTTCATACCTGTAACGTTAACTCAAACGTCCACCTTTTTAAAGTGAAATTGTCTGAGTAAGGAAACACCCTCAGCATGCAAGTAATGTAAAAAGGTAACACAAAACTGTTAAAATATAATAAGTGTGCTAATACCTCAAATAATGTTCAAATGAAAGGTAATTCAGATTTACCCATTATTGTTTATAATGGACAGTTACATTTTTCAGGCAAGTGAACATGACCGTTGGCCAAGTAGAACACGACCTTTGGCCAAGTAGAACACGACCTTTGGGCAAGTAGAACATGACCTTTGGGCAAGTAAAACATGACCTTTGGGCAAGTAGAACATGACCTTTAGGCAAGTAGAACACGACCTTTGGGCAAGTAAAACATGACCTTTGGGCAAGTAGAACATGACCTTTAGGCAAGTAGAACACGACCTTTGGGCAAGTAGAACATGACCTTTGGGCAAGTAGAACACGACCTTTGGGCAAGTAGAACATGACCTTTGGGCAAGTAGAACACGACCTTTGGCCAAGTAGAACACGACCTTTGGGCAAGTAAAACATGACCTTTGGGCAAGTAGAACATGACCTTTAGGCAAGTAGAACACGACCTTTGGGCAAGTAGAACATGACCTTTGGGCAAGTAGAACATGACCTTTGGGCAAGTAGAACATGACCTTTGGGCAAGTAGAACACGACCTTTGGCCAAGTAGAACACGACCTTTGGGCAAGTAGAACACGACCTTTGGGCAAGTAGAACATGACCTTTGGGCAAGTAGAACACGACCTTTGGCCAAGTAGAACACGACCTTTGGGCAAGTAGAACATGACCTTTAGGCAAGTAGAACATGACCTTTGGGCAAGTAGAACATGACCTTTGGGCAAGTAGAACATGACCTTTGGGCAAGTAGAACATGACCGTTGGCCAAGTAGAACACGACCTTTGGGCAAGTAGAACATGACCTTTGGGCAAGTAGAACATGACCTTTAGGCAAGTAGAACATGACCTTTGGGCAAGTAGAACATGACCATCCAGAATGTCGCTGCTAGGATCCTGATGAGGGTGCGCAAATATGACCACATCACCCCCACCCTCAGATCCTTTCACTGGCTCCCCGTGGAACACAGAATTGAGTACAAGGTGTCCCTCCTCACTCACCAGTGCGTACACGGTGGTGCCCCTGCCTATCTCAAGGAACTCCTCACCCCCCAGTCCTCCTCACGTTCCCTCCGCTCCGGCACAGCCTACCTCCTCAAAGCCCCCAGGACTAAGCTGCACTCCATGGGCGATCGCGCCTTCTGCTCCGCCGCACCCAGACTTTGGAATGCTCTCCCCATCCACCTGAGAGCACCACAATCCGTCGAGGTTTTTAAAAGGGGCCTAAAAACATTTCTTTTTAACAAGGCTTTTGCCTGAATTTTTCTTTTACTTTTATTTTTACTTCTATTCATTTTACTATGATTTTTATTTTATTTTACTCTTAGGTTCTTCCATTTCACTGGTTGTTAGTCTTTTAATTGTTTTTATTCATTTTAAATTGTTTTATTCATTTAACTTTTGTCTTTATCTCCTGTAGCACTCTGAGATTCTCACGAATGTAGAGCGCGGTACAAATTGAATCCATTATTATTATTATTATTATTATTACCTTTGGGCAAGTAGAACATGACCTTTGGGCAAGTAGAACATGACCGTTGGCCAAGTAGAACATGACCTTTGGGCAAGTAGAACATAACTTGCACTTGCCTTTGTGACCTTAGAGTCAACCCCTGTCTGTGACATTTGTATGTATTCTGAGTGCTGTGTTGAAATTCCTTGTGGTGTACCACTGACTTAATGCTACTGTGGTCAGCTCAAGTTCAGAGTTTTCAGTTCAGAGTTTTTATTTGCCACATGGAATCAATACAATCAGAGTTTCTTCATTACACAATCATAAATATCATTCCATGGACAAAAGGAGCAGGAAGAAGAATAAATCTTGAAGATGTGTTAGCTAACGTCAGCTAATAAGTTAAAGCCTCTTGCTTGTCATGACAATTTCAATGAGGGAGCCCTTTCTCTCATTAAAATGTAATCATCCTCGTATATCATGTTCATTTCTCATTTGAATTCTCATTGTAGGGAGAGGTTGTCTGTAAGACAATGTGTTACCAGAGTCTGACTTTCAGCAAGTTTCTTTCATTTGCTGTGCTTATTCCCGACCTTAGTGAGTAAAATAGTTGCACGTATGCAACTTTTTTGAAGTTGAATATGAAGTGTGTGTTCATATTTGACTTGGTGGCGCTAGTGTAAGTGGGGGAGAAATCTCTATGGTGACGCAACTGTAATTCGACAGCATCGGATCTAGTTTTTCCACAGGGGCAACGGGCACATAAACCACCCCTCCTCCCTCCTCCCTCCCTCCCTTCCCCCACAGCCCAGGCTTACTCACCACTTAAACGCCAGGCTCACTGAAACTAGTTTGGTTCGGTATTTTCTTTCAACACAAAAGAGGCATTGTGGTCTTTGAAATTAAAGAAAGAAAGGGGTGAGAAATGTTTTCTTAATAATATGATGGTGGCCGTGGACTCTTTATCTGAGCCTGTAGTGGATGAGCTCTGCTCTCGCCGGGTTCATAAGATAAGTGTGCTCTCGCCGGGTTCATAAGATAAGTGTGCTCTCGCCGGGTTCATAAGATAAGTGTGCTCTCGCCGCCAATGCTGTTTACTTAGCAGGTGTGGACAAAATGTGCTACTCAAACAGCAGCTGATGTGCTGGGGGAAAGTTTCAGAAGGATTGCGCAAACGGTGTGGCCAATGCCAACATGTCTTAAAAAAAGTTTTAAAAAAATTCCAAAATCGGTCTGAAGCCTGACTACGTGGTTTGGTTCGGTTGTTCTTTTTTAGGCTGAACCCCTGGAGGGGAGGAGAAGTAACAACCACAATAACGGCCGCCCCGATGTCAGGCTACAGCGCTTTCTCTCCCAAGGATGTGTGTGGGAGAGACACACGCCACCGAAGTGGGCCTCCCCGAAACACACACTCGCTCCTCAGCATAGCCTCAGAAAGTAAACAGCGTTCCATTTCTGTACCCCCCCACCCCTCTCTCTCCCGGTGTCATTAAGAGTATCTGTGGGCCGCTCTATAAATAGTGAGCGGGGCGGGGAGAGCGGTACAGCAGGGGCCTGCTAGTGTTCCGTCAGGGTCTGCTAACGAACAGGAGACCAGGCGGCCTGCAGGGCTAACTCTCTCAGCTCCTACTCATGACTCAGGTTCCTCCTGTAGCTGTGCCTCTTCCATCTCTCCTCTACAGCCAGATTATATATTCAGGGTCCGTGGAGGTTGGACCCGCTCAGTTAGTCGATTAAAAATCTCAGTTCACAGTGGGGGCTACTACCAGCTAAACATTTTTTTAAAACACATGCACGCAATCTGAAGGGTTACATTTGCATCAAAGCATTTTTACAGTCATCGGAATTATGATTAAATCACACTGTGGTTTATCAGTGGTGGTGGTCTGCGGTGAAGCCTTCACCTCAGTGTGAGTAGGCTGGTCAGGACCAGGGCTCTCTGCCTGCTAGGAGGCGTGTTACACACTGACCTACTTTAGGGAGCGACGTGAAGCAGGGCAGGCAGACCTAGGTGTGTCTCTGAGCGCCTTACGCAAGTTCCAGGCGTCACCGTAACACCGGTGGTGAGGAGGGATGTTGGGAAACTCTCACACACACACACACACACACACACACACACACACACACACACACACACACACACACACACACTGCACGCTTACCTTTTGTTAGCATGACACAGGGTTAGGGGAGTGTAAGGACTAAGGAGACTCAGAGACCTTTGCTGAGAGTGTGGAGAGTGAGCCGATACCATCGCCCACGTCTCTCCAGGAGAACGCCTGCTTGGTAGCTCTACTGGAGGAAGGGGGGGGGGGGGGCAACACTGCCCTTGATGTTGGAGGAGGAGGCCTGGTTGTGTTGAGTTCACTATGAATTAGTTAAACGCTACGTCTGGATATAAGGAAGCTGGGAAACATGCCTCAGAGGGAGAAGATGTGTAACACCACCTCAACCTTCACCAACCAGAGGACTCCTGTGCAGAAAACACCACCGAACCGTCTCACGCACTTCCACCTACGCATATTATTCATCCAGCACGAGGCGTTATCGCGGAAGGCCTCACACACACACATCTATGCGGGCAATTAATCTTCACTAAAGAATCCTAAGAGCCAACATACAGATTGCTCTGGATCTCTCACACACACACACACACACACACACACACACACACACACACACACACACACACACACACACACACACACACACACACACACACACACACACACACACACACACACACACACACACACACACACACACACACACACACACACACACACACACACACACACACACACCTTGAAGCAGTTCAGACTTCATATTCATAAAGCCTACTTCCTGAGCATGTCAAGAGCCTAAGCAATATTTGGAGGGTTTCACCTCAAAATCTCAACTATGGTTCCAGAATGGCTGTGCTACCAGCTTCAAGCGAGCTATTCCTGGCTTCAGTCGCTTTCTAAAGTAGCCTTTTATTGTTGATACTAAGGCAGTGTGTTATTTAACATGAGGGAGAAAGTGGGAGAAATCTGTTCCCACTGATCTCTCTCTCCCTATCTCCCTCTCTCCCTCCCTCCCGCTCTCCCTCTCTCCCCTCTCTCTCTCTCTCTCCCTCTCTCTCTCTCTCTCTCCCTCCCTCCCTCTCTCCCTCCCTCTCTCCCTCCCTCCCTCCCTCCCTCCCTCCCTCCCTCCCTCCCTCCCTCTCTCTCTCTCTCTCTCCCTCTATCCCTCCCTCTCTCTCTCTCTCCCTCTCTCTCTCCCTCCCTCTCTCTCTCCCTCAGTGGGATGCTGGCGCTTCGCCGTGGAGGCTTAATGAATAAATAAGTAATAAGGGTTTGGTTATTGTAGCTCATTAAAATGGGGGACGCTTCCATGACAATAAGAGCTGGGAGGGTGCAGGGTGCAGGGGGGCCCGGGCCAGCGTGGGCGGACCCTCACTAACCTGAGCGGGAGCCCCCGGCCCTCACCTGCAAATCAACCCTGCCAGCGACAGACCTCTCGTGCCCCCGTGCCCTTGTGCCCTCTGCATTCCTCACCTTCACTGACACATTAGAACACACCTTTTTTTGTGCACACACACACACACACACACACACACACACACACACACACACACCCACCACACACACACACACACAAGTACACAAAGACACACACACATGCACACCTCTCATGGCTAATTACCACTTAGCTCAATCACATGGTGATCCGTCCGTGCCCTGCCCCCCCACCCCCCTCCCCCCCCGCAACACAAACACGGGCACACGCGCCAATTATTGATGAATCTTTAATATGCTGTTTTACAAAGTCCCCATCTCATTTCCCACCATTGAGAGGGTGATTACTCTCATCTGAAAGAGGAAACACAAGCAGTGGGATAAGGGAAGGGAAAAGGGGAGATCTGGGAATATTAAAATATGAATCTTGGATGCTGTTTTTTTTTTATAAGTCTATCTTATTGGTCACAAACTGGAAATCATTTCAGTCCACGTAATAAAATATGACCTAGGGGTGGGCGATATGAAGGTGTAGGTACCGGATATGATCGGCCTTGAAGATCAGTCCGGGGTCCGACATGTATCATGCTGTACCGAAGATCACTGGCTGTACGTGGCTTTGCGGCATTAGTGTCAAACCTGTAGCTGTGTCACCCTAGCTGAATTCAGCTTAAATAATACTTCCTGTGGAGAAGGTTTGCCTTCGAAACTAAAGCGTGAGCCAAGCCAATTATTTGTTCACGTTGGCAAGCTAGCAGAACGTTAATTCTAGGGGTGTAACGGTACACAAAAAAACACGTTTCGGTACATACCTCGGTTCTGAAGTCACGGTTCAAATGCGTCATTGAGGCATGCCTTTAAATATAAAATGTAATTTTGTATAATACAAATATTGTCATATTTATTTAAATTATTATTAATTAATTCCAAGGAGGCATGAAGGAATCACTATGATTCCTCCCAAATAAAGCCATTAACACTTTGGTTGCCTTGGGTTAAATTAATGATATACCATAGATTGCCAGCGCTATTTGTCTATGGAGAAAGTCCCCTTCTTTGCAGGGCTATAACTTTTTAAATTCTATTGCTACATTGCCATTATTAGGGCCCATTCAAAGTCCTATATGTATTGTTCATTGTGTAGCAACGTTAAACTTTTTCATTCACATATTCATAGTAAAGTATGGTCTAATGTATAAGTATGTTTTCATCTCTTTCTGCAGCTTTCTCCAGAACGTGATATATAGCCCCAAATGCATTATATTGATGATGAAATACAGTTTGATGGCAATCAGCGCGATATAAAAAATTCCAACTAGACGTACTTCTAGAAGTTACTACACGTCATCTGATGTTGACCGGATGGGCGAGGGGGCGTTTATAATTCCGTGGGCAGCGTTATACCAATCATCTAATGTGGGTCAAATGTTGATAAAAGCAGTTAGTATCGAAGATGGTAACGTTACACGCTGAAACTCACCCCAGTCTCCGCGCGCCGTTGGGCGATCATCGTCGAGTAGAAATTTTATCATTATGGGATATATTATTACCCGGTCCATCTCCAGCTTGTATAATGGTATATACGTCCAAATCATGTTGTTTATCGAGTTATTGGCAATCGATCGCTATGTAGTGTGACGAGCTAGAGTGCCGGAACCTATACCGAGTGCCCGGAAGTAATAGGGCCGACCAGCAAAACCTCTACTGCGCTTCCTGTTAAGCGGTTGCGCCGATCGGCCACCAGATGGCGCTCCTGAACCGCCAGAGAGCTCAGTGGGTCCTCCTGGTGGATATCAGGCCAGCGGAGGGGAAATATGAATCCGATTCCAGATTTTTGAAATATTGATATAAGGACGCTGTACAGCGTCCCCCGGCAACTTTAGCATGGCCAGCAAAGACGTCTAAAGATGTGTCCCGGCAGTCAAAGTGTTAACACATTGAGCGCCATAAGCTTCCCCCATCCTTCACCGTCTAGCGCCAGCTTTTCATGACCATTTTCGCGATATTTCATGATCTTTGCGGAGCTTATTGTATATTCTATATTATGGCGACAATAGTATGGCTCATTTGACAGACACTATTTCTAGTCCAACATGTAAAAAAGAGTTTGTTTCTACACACTGTAGTTTGTAGTTTATTACGTATATAACATGTTATTATGTACCTTAACAAAATCATCAAGCGGGTAGTCTTACCCCAAAAATCCGATCGTTATAAAACGCTTGGTTTATGTCCGGTAAAGAAAGCCACTGTGATCGTTACAGAAACATGTTTCAGGTTAGGTAAAATAGACATAGGGGGTCCTTACCTTAGCCAGGAGGTACTCCAAAAAGAATAATTCCAATGATCCCATCGGCGATCGCGATTACTCGTTTATATGTAATTACACGTGTTTACGGGACACTATAGGTTTTAAGGCGAGCAGATCTGCTAGCGATTGCTTTGGAAGAGCTCCTCCCCCTCAGAGCGAGCCTTGATAGTACGGTTCATTCATTGCCTCTCCTGATCCATTTCTTTCTGAGTTCAAAAGGTAGGCAATACTGCCGGCTGGTGAGATTCGATCAGCATTGCAATTCCAACATAGGCAAACGAGCCAGGGATACATAGAATGATCCGGATGATGGTTTAGAACGGTGATCAGAGGAAAAAGATCAAAGGATCAAAACCTGAGAAATCTCAAGTATGGTGCTCAACCGCTGGCGAGATAACCCGACTTATCTCGAGTCTGGACCTGAATGAGTTAAGAACACGGAGCATACCAGTCTGTCAAGTTAAGACTGCTCTTCAGCGCTCCTAAATCCTGCTCTTAGTTAGGGCCGAATCCAAGACAAGGGACGGTTGGTGAATCCCAAAATCGGCCCGAAAATGTCTTAAGTGGCCCTAAGAGCAAATTTTGTCTGATCTTTTGTCTTATGTCCATTGGTGAATGAGACCCAATGACTGCTGATTGAAACCAGTTTGTTCAGTTGTTGAAACTAAAGTCTCCTTAACCTCTTAACGTGCACCGGGATACGTCCGGGCGTGCCCGTGTACAGAATGCACAAAGTCACAGCACTTTGTGAGCGTCTAGCGCAGTGATTCCCAACCTGGGGTCCGCGGACCCCAAGGGGGTCCGCCAGGGGGTGCAGGGGGTCCGCCAGACCACAGATGATTTGAGTTTTATTTATTTTTTTCAGATAAATATTTAATTCTAATATTTTTATCATCAGAAGCATGAATAGTCTCTCCACTACAATAAAAAATAAAGATAAATAAATAAACATCTAGACATGATTTTTGAACGTTAACAGTAGGCTACCGGGTAGCCGCTAAAACGCGAATCAGTTGACTGTATCACTTTCCGTAGCTAGCCTAGCACGCTAGTTAACTTTCTCGGCTCGTCTGCAGTCAGCCGCCAGAGGCGAAAATGTGTGACAAACGAAAAGGAGATGACGGCAGCTCATCTGCAAAAAAAGTTAGGACCTACAGCAATCGCGAAAATTACATCACCATGGGCTTCACTGAGGGACCAGACAAACGACCTGAGTGTGTGATTTGTGGAGAAAAGTTGGCAAACTCGAGCCTGAAGCCCAGCAAGCTGAAGAGACATCAGGCGTCTAAGCACCCAGAAACCGTTGGGAAGGATCCGGACTTTTTTCGGAGGAAAGAACAGTCTCTCAAGGCGAACAAGCCCGTTGATGTTAGAGTAGCGTGGAGCAGGGGTGGCAGTGATTTACAGAAGGCTACCGAAGCCTCCTTTGAGTGTTCGCTTTTAATTGCAAAAGCAAAGAAACCGCACAATATTGGCGAGCAGCTCATCAAACCAGCCTGCATCAAAATGGTTTAGAAACTGTGCGGCCCACAGGTGGCGGATAAACTAAAATCAGTACCACTCTCGAACAATGTAGTGAAAGACCGAATTGATAAGATGTCAAGTGATTGCGAGCAGCAGCTGTCAAAAAAGCTTAGAAAGGGTCCATTTGCTATACAACTTGATGAAACTACAACTGTCGCAGACGAGGCTGTGCTCATCGTTTATGTGCAGTATATCGAAAATGAGGATCTGAAGCAGGACATTCTCGTGTCAGTCAACCTTACTACCACCACTCGAGGTGAGGATATTTTTACTGCAGTGGATTCTTACTTCATTCAACATAAATGCAAACCGTTCACCATTAGGGCCTGATTTGAGAGGATGAATACAGGATTTGAATATTGGCCAACATTTTGAAATACATATGGTGCAAGATGAGATTTGTTGATTGAAGGCACAAGTCAAATAAGCATAGTGGGTCTAATTATGATGCATATGCCTGTGTATAAGCAGTTTGTTATTAAAATGACAAAAAAAAGTATTAAAATTACAAAAAAAAGTATTTTAAGTATTTTATTAGGAGGGGGGTCCAGGAATTTCATCAGAGATGTTTGGGGGTCCCTGGGGGAAAAAAGGTTGGGAACCCCTGGTCTAGCGGCTCGGGCAGCATTTTTCGCCGAACATATAAATGATAGAATTAAAGATCTATTTGTTGCCGTTCCTGACTCGAGCAAATCCGTGCCTCGGTTCTCGAGTTACATGGCGATATGTCAGGGGAGCAACTTTTTACGTGCCGTGCGTCAGATGACCAACCCGGACTCCAGATGCTCCAGAACTGCCAATCATCCACTGATGGCGGAAATATTGGTCAGCGTTGTAGCCAATGAGATTAGCTTTCCAATGATACGAATAAGGTGCGAATAAGGGATCTAGGTGAAAGTTGACAAACGAAAACCAGAAGTGAAAAACATTTTGAATGAATGGCCGTGGACGAGGAAATGGAATTCTGGAGAGCTTTTTTTTTGGCACACGGTTTACCGGGATATCTCTCAAAGAGCCATTTCTGAACAGATTTTTTGGACCTGTACTACATATGACTTCAGGCTATGGATCCGCAGTGTTTTCCAGCTTATACCAATTTTTTTTAATATTTTTTGGGGGGATATTGCAACCAGGTTCATGCATGTGCTATAAGTATAAAGTATAAAGATAAGCATTGCAAAAGAAGTATGCAGTCCTCAAGTTCAAGTAAAACAAAATTGCCACTTTTCTGCCCGCCTGTTAAGAGGTTAAAGCCAGTGCAGAAGAAGAAGAATCCTGACTTCCCTAGCTCCTCTCTCGCCCTCCATTCTCCCCAACTAGCCAGTGTAAAAAAAAAAAACTGAACAGAAATCCCACGCCGCGATAATATGTCAATAATGAGCCGAGGCCATCTATTGATCAGCTTAATTTTGCATCTATTACCTGGGGAGCGGCTTGCTCCGGGGGAGAGACGGCTCCAACAGACACCGACAGGCTGGATGGAGATCATTACAACTGATGTTTCACACACACACACTGTGATTGACATAGAGATAAGGTAAAGAGGGCTGTACAGCACACTAAGCTAATGATACGCCTAACGCATGTGCATGTGTGTGTGTGTGTGTGTGTGTGTGTGTGTGTGTGTGTGTGCGTGCTGAAGGAGTGAGAGGGGGAGAGAGAGAGGCAAGAAGAAAGGCAGGCCACACGCCTTTACTAATTGGCGCAGTCAGACAGCGGAGCTCATAAAAGAGAAAAGGCAACATGGTGGAGCTCCATGGCTCCACAGAGCCTCATGTTCCCCCTCCTAGACTAGAGCCTCACGTTCCCCCTCCTAGACTAGAGCCTCATGTTCCCCCTCCTAGACTAGAGCCTTGTGTTCCCCCTCCTAGACTAGAGCCTCATGTTCCCCCTCCTAGACTAGAGCCTCACGTTCCCCCTCCTAGACTAGAGCCTCATGTTCCCCCTCCTAGACTAGAGCCTTGTGTTCCCCCTCCTAGACTAGAGCCTCATGTTCCCCCTCCTAGACTAGAGCCTTGTGTTCCCCCTCCTAGACTAGAGCCTCATGTTCCCCCTCCTAGACTAGAGCCTCATGTTCCCCCTCCTAGACTAGAGCCTTGTGTTCCCCCTCCTAGACTAGAGCCTCATGTTCCCCCTCCTAGACTAGAGCCTCATGTTCCCCCTCCTAGACTAGAGCCTTGTGTTCCCCCTCCTAGACTAGAGCCTCATGTTCCCCCTCCTAGACTAGAGCCTCATGTTCCCCCTCCTAGACTAGAGCCTTGTGTTCCCCCTCCTAGACTAGAGCCTCATGTTCCCCCTCCTAGACTAGAGCCTCATGTTCCCCCTCCTAGACTAGAGCCTTGTGTTCCCCCTCCTAGACTAGAGCCTCATGTTCCCCCTCCTAGACTAGAGCCTTGTGTTCCCCCTCCTAGACTAGAGCCTTGTGTTCCCCCTCCTAGACTAGAGCCTCATGTTCCCCCTCCTAGACTAGAGCCTTGTGTTCCCCCTCCTAGACTAGAGCCTCATGTTCCCCCTCCTAGACTAGAGCCTTGTGTTCCCCCTCCTAGACTAGAGCCTTGTGTTCCCCCTCCTAGACTAGAGCCTCATGTTCCCCCTCCTAGACTAGAGCCTTGTGTTCCCCCTCCTAGACTAGAGCCTTGTGTTCCCCCTCCTAGACTAGAGCCTCATGTTCCCCCTCCTAGACTAGAGCCTTGTGTTCCCCCTCCTAGACTAGAGCCTCATGTTCCCCCTCCTAGACTAGAGCCTTGTGTTCCCCCTCCTAGACTAGAGCCTCATGTTCCCCCTCCTAGACTAGAGCCTTGTGTTCCCCCTCCTAGACTAGAGCCTTGTGTTCCCCCTCCTAGACTAGAGCCTCATGTTCCCCCTCCTAGACTAGAGCCTTGTGTTCCCCCTCCTAGACTAGAGCCTTGTGTTCCCCCTCCTAGACTAGAGCCTCATGTTCCCCCTCCTAGACTAGAGCCTCATGTTCCCCCTCCTAGACTAGAGCCTTGTGTTCCCCCTCCTAGACTAGAGCCTTGTGTTCCCCCTCCTAGACTAGAGCCTCATGTTCCCCCTCCTAGACTAGAGCCTTGTGTTCCCCCTCCTAGACTAGAGCCTCATGTTCCCCCTCCTAGACTAGAGCCTTGTGTTCCCCCTCCTAGACTAGAGCCTCATGTTCCCCCTCCTAGACTAGAGCCTCGTGTTCCCCCTCCTAGACTAGAGCCTCACGTTCCCCCTCCTAGACTAGAGCCTTGTGTTCCCCCTCCTAGACTAGAGCCTCATGTTCCCCCTCCTAGACTAGAGCCTCATGTTCCCCCTCCTAGACTAGAGCCTCATGTTCCCCCTCCTAGACTAGAGCCTTGTGTTCCCCCTCCTAGACTAGAGCCTCATGTTCCCCCTCCTAGACTAGAGCCTCGTGTTCCCCCTCCTAGACTAGAGCCTCACGTTCCCCCTCCTAGACTAGAGCCTCATGTTCCCCCTCCTAGACTAGAGCCTCGTGTTCCCCCTCCTAGACTAGAGCCTTGTGTTCCCCCTCCTAGACTAGAGCCTCATGTTCCCCCTCCTAGACTAGAGCCTTGTGTTCCCCCTCCTAGACTAGAGCCTCATGTTCCCCCTCCTAGACTAGAGCCTCATGTTCCCCCTCCTAGACTAGAGCCTCATGTTCCCCCTCCTAGACTAGAGCCTCATGTTCCCCCTCCTAGACTAGAGCCTCATGTTCCCCCTCCTAGACTAGAGCCTCATGTTCCCCCTCCTAGACTAGAGCCTCATGTTCCCCCTCCTAGACTAGAGCCTCATGTTCCCCCTCCTAGACTAGAGCCTCATGTTCCCCCTCCTAGACTAGAGCCTCACGTTCCCCCTCCTAGACTAGAGCCTCATGTTCCCCCTCCTAGACTAGAGCCTCATGTTCCCCCTCCTAGACTAGAGCCTTGTGTTCCCCCTCCTAGACTAGAGCCTTGTGTTCCCCCTCCTAGACTAGAGCCTTGTGTTCCCCCTCCTAGACTAGAGCCTTGTGTTCCCCCTCCTAGACTAGAGCCTCATGTTCCCCCTCCTAGACTAGAGCCTCATGTTCCCCCTCCTAGACTAGAGCCTCATGTTCCCCCTCCTAGACTAGAGCCTTGTGTTCCCCCTCCTAGACTAGAGCCTCATGTTCCCCCTCCTAGACTAGAGCCTCATGTTCCCCCTCCTAGACTAGAGCCTCATGTTCCCCCTCCTAGACTAGAGCCTTGTGTTCCCCCTCCTAGACTAGAGCCTCATGTTCCCCCTCCTAGACTAGAGCCTTGTGTTCCCCCTCCTAGACTAGAGCCTCATGTTCCCCCTCCTAGACTAGAGCCTCATGTTCCCCCTCCTAGACTAGAGCCTCATGTTCCCCCTCCTAGACTAGAGCCTTGTGTTCCCCCTCCTAGACTAGAGCCTCATGTTCCCCCTCCTAGACTAGAGCCTCATGTTCCCCCTCCTAGACTAGAGCCTCATGTTCCCCCTCCTAGACTAGAGCCTCATGTTCCCCCTCCTAGACTAGAGCCTCATGTTCCCCCTCCTAGACTAGAGCCTCATGTTCCCCCTCCTAGACTAGAGCCTCATGTTCCCCCTCCTAGACTAGAGCCTTGTGTTCCCCCTCCTAGACTAGAGCCTCATGTTCCCCCTCCTAGACTAGAGCCTTGTGTTCCCCCTCCTAGACTAGAGCCTCATGTTCCCCCTCCTAGACTAGAGCCTCATGTTCCCCCTCCTAGACTAGAGCCTTGTGTTCCCCCTCCTAGACTAGAGCCTTGTGTTCCCCCTCCTAGACTAGAGCCTCATGTTCCCCCTCCTAGACTAGAGCCTTGTGTTCCCCCTCCTAGACTAGAGCCTCATGTTCCCCCTCCTAGACTAGAGCCTCATGTTCCCCCTCCTAGACTAGAGCCTTGTGTTCCCCCTCCTAGACTAGAGCCTTGTGTTCCCCCTCCTAGACTAGAGCCTCATGTTCCCCCTCCTAGACTAGAGCCTCATGTTCCCCCTCCTAGACTAGAGCCTCATGTTCCCCCTCCTAGACTAGAGCCTTGTGTTCCCCCTCCTAGACTAGAGCCTCATGTTCCCCCTCCTAGACTAGAGCCTCATGTTCCCCCTCCTAGACTAGAGCCTTGTGTTCCCCCTCCTAGACTAGAGCCTTGTGTTCCCCCTCCTAGACTAGAGCCTCATGTTCCCCCTCCTAGACTAGAGCCTTGTGTTCCCCCTCCTAGACTAGAGCCTCATGTTCCCCCTCCTAGACTAGAGCCTCATGTTCCCCCTCCTAGACTAGAGCCTCATGTTCCCCCTCCTAGACTAGAGCCTCATGTTCCCCCTCCTAGACTAGAGCCTTGTGTTCCCCCTCCTAGACTAGAGCCTCATGTTCCCCCTCCTAGACTAGAGCCTCACGTTCCCCCTCCTAGACTAGAGCCTCATGTTCCCCCTCCTAGACTAGAGCCTCATGTTCCCCCTCCTAGACTAGAGCCTCGTGTTCCCCCTCCTAGACTA
>NC_140174.1:79823359-79866160 GCF_963971535.1 Notolepis coatsorum | reverse complement strand
TCTCCAACAAGCCCCGCCATTCACACTGACTCTGGTTTCACACTGGTTTCCTGAGGCCTGGCTGCCTGGCAGTCAGGTGACAGACGTAACACACACTAGCTGTGATGGAACACACACACACTAGCTGTGATGGAACACACGATGACACACACTAGCTGTGACTGGCTCCTCAAACACACACGATGGAACACACACACACACTAGCTGTGATGGAACACACACACTAGCTGTGATGGAACACACACACACTAGCTGTGATGGAACACACACGATGGAACACACACACACTAGCTGTGATGGAACACACACGATGGAACACACACACACACTAGCTGTGATGGAACACACACACTAGCTGTGATGGAACACACACACACTAGCTGTGATGAAACACACACACACACTAGCTGTGATGGAACACAAGGAACACACACACACACTAGCTGTGATGGAACACACACGCTAGCTGTGATGGAACACACACACACACTAGCTGTGATGGAACACACACACACACTAGCTGTGATGGAACACACACACACACTAGCTGTGATGGAACACACACACACACACACACACTAGCTGTGATGGAACACACACACTATCTGTAATGGACACACACACACTAGCTGTGATGAAACACACACACACACACACTAGCTGTGATGGACCACACACACACACACCACACACATAGCTGTGATGGAACCAACACACACACACTAGCTGTGATGGAACACAGATGGAAACTACACACACTAGCTGTGATGGAACACACACGCACTAGCTGTGATGGAACACACACACACACACTAGCTGTGATGGAACACCACTACGGATACACACACACACACTAGCTGTGATGGAACACACACACACACACTAGCTGTGATGGAACACACACACACTAGCTGTGATGGAACACACACACTAGCTGTGATGGAACACACACACACACTAGCTGTGATGGAACACACACACACACTAGCTGTGATGGAACACACACACACACTAGCTATGATGGAACACACACTAGCTGTGATGGAACACACACACACACACACACTAGCTGTGATGGAACACACACACACTAGCTGTGATGGAACACACACACACACTAGCTGTGATGGAACACACACACACTAGCTGTGATGGAACACACACACACACTAGCTGTGATGGAACACACACACACACACACTAGCTGTGATGGAACACACACACACACCAGCAAACCCACACCAACTGAACCAAGTGGCACTTCTAGCTGTGATCTCAACCACTTAAAAAGCCTCAGTGCGCTGGTGAGAGAGGTCTCACCCTCTCGTGTCGCTCTGTGATATCAAGTCCTGTGGCTGTGGAGGTGGAAACCCAATCCTCTCCACCGACACTCCCTCGCACCGCCCTGCTCGCTCCTGCTCTAACTGGCATTTTTGCATACCGCTCGGCTTGCGTAACCGTCGAGTGGTTTTGCTCCCGTGAGACAACGGCTGTAATGACAATTGCAGACTAAGCAGAGCTTAAGCCGTCCGCTAAATACAATGCAAAGAGACGGCAAACACGACCAGGGTCCGCCCGACAAGAATGCAGTCAGGAGATCTCAGGTATTTGTTTTAATACGTTTGTTTAGTATTATGACACAGGGTTTGCAATCGATTTAGTTTTGGCAGTGAATGGCTCCGCTTTTGTGTACTTCCTGTGTACATAACTGAGTGCACTGTGACCGATCAAACAGGAAGAACATACATCTCCCCTACAGTACATATAAGTACTAACCCCCCCCCCACCTACAGTACATATAAGTACTAACCCCCCCTACATTACATATAAGTACTAACCCCCCCTACAGTACATATAAGT
Source organism: Notolepis coatsorum (assembly GCF_963971535.1). NCBI lineage: Eukaryota > Metazoa > Chordata > Actinopteri > Aulopiformes > Paralepididae > Notolepis > Notolepis coatsorum. Next base: position 79,864,300 of record NC_140174.1, on the reverse strand, counting down.
ACTACCCCCCCCCCCTACAGTACATATAAGTACTAACCCCCCCCCCCCCCCCCCCCCCCCCACAGTACATAATAAGTACTACCCCCTAGGCTTGGGCGGTATCATTTTCTTCACACCGTCATATTTTGATGACATAATACCCCGGTATACGGTATATGACGGTATGACTTTCATTTTCATCAGCGGGGCGGGGGGGGGGGGGGGCAACCCGTGTTACCAAGTAAACAAATCATCGTTAGCTCTCAGTCTCAGAATGGTAGTCAGAAGCCCGCACCGTTAGCGTTAGCATGTAGCCTAGCCATGGCAGACTATTTGATTCCTTAAAGCCTCGAAATTGCCTGGGTTTTGGTCATATGCTCCCGAAATGCTCGCGCTGTTTGGCTACTTCTATGTGCAGTGAAAACTACTCGAATGCTTTATAACCTAGTCATTGATTTAGTTCAGGGTAATCTAAGATTAGCCGCAGAGCTAACGCTAGTTAACGTGAGCTAACGCTAGCTAATCAAGCTCACAGAGAGAGATAAACAGCTGCCAGCGGATAGTACAGGACGGTACAAATACAATAAAAAAGCGGGTGGGGGCTGTTGTGTAAACCTTGTACTATTTAGTTCACATATAATAAGAAACGGATTATTTGCTTGCTCCACTAGTGCACCACAACAACACACACCAACTCTTGTCACAACGCTTTACGGTATTTTCACAGCACTGTCGCAACATTACCGTAAAACGTGAACACTGTTGTGACCCACTCGCTCCATTAGTGAGGACTGGTCTCGCCCTCTGCTGGCGCGTGTGTGCACTACACTCAAAACTCCATTTCACTGTAAAAGAAACTGAAGCGCATCTGTGATTTTGACGGTGACGGACGGTATTGATTTTCAATACCATCGGGATTTCTAAATACCCTGGTATACCGTAATACCGTCATACCGCCCAAGCCTACTACCCCCCCCTACAGTACATATAAGTACTAACCCCCCCCTACAGTACATATAATTACCACCCCCCCCTACAGTACATATAAGTACTAACCCCCCCTACAGTACATAGAAGTACTAACCCCCCCTACAGTACATAGAAGTACTAACACCCCCCCCCTACAGTACATATAAGTACTAACCCCCCCTACAGTACATAGAAGTACTAACCCCCCTACAGTACATAGAAGTACTAACACCCCCCCCCCCCCTACAGTATATATAAGTATTACCCCCCCCCTACAGTACATATAAGTACTAACCCCCCTACAGTACATAGAAGTACTAACACCCCCCCTACAGTATATATAAGTATTACCCCCCCCCCTACAGTACATATAAGTACTAACCCCCCCTACAGTATATATAAGTACTACCCCCCCCTACAGTACATATAAGTACTAACCCCCCCTACAGTATATATAAGTACTACCCCCCCCCCTACAGTACATATAAGTACTAACCCCCCCTACAGTATATATAAGTACTACCCCCCCTACAGTACATAGAAGTACTAACACCCCCCCCCTACAGTACATAGAAGTACTAACCCCCCCCTACAGTACAGAGAAGTACTATATCCCGCTTACAGTAGTACAGACAGAAGTACTACAGAGGCATGAGCATAGAGCAACACAGCAACATGAGCATAGAATAGGCCTGTTGCAATAAGCAATAAATCAATTTATCGCGCAATAATGAAAATGAATGCAATGATTTTGACGGGCGCAATTAATTGCTATTTGCGTGTTTGTTTTAATGAGGCGGGAACCAGTACCTCTCCGTGTGGGGAGGCGGGCCGCTGACGTTACTCAGAGTACAGCACGGGAGCTCCTGTGAGCACCATGCGTATGTTGGGCAGTAGCAACGCTACATAGCTTAACTACATTTCTCAGTAGCGTGATGGTAGCGTCGCTCCTTTTGAACCAAGTAGCGTTCTTTGTAGTGTAGCTATTTTTAGACCCAAGTAGTGATGTAGCGTGAACAAACGCTATACGCTACTGCCCGGAGAAACTGGACTGCTAAATAAAGATTAAAGATCTAGCGTTGATGCTATGACGCTTCCTCCTCATCGTTGATTGCCTGTAGTAGCTGCATCTAACGTTAGTAGCTAACGTTAAAACTAACCTAAAGTTAGTTGTTCACCAACAATCTCAACATTTGTTTTATCATTAGCTCAAAAACACAGAACCGGACGACACAAGTTGTCCGCTCATAGGTTCTGCTAGGATAATAACAACAATACTTCCGGTCGGTGGGTTTCAAAATAAAAGAGCAAAGTCTAAAACACCGGAAAAGACGTTTATTTTGTACAGCGTTTTCCTCCACGAGTACTCAAGTACATCATGTGATCAATCTATCTGTTTTTTTTTGCCCATCCCTAGTTTATCCTGTGCTGAAAAGTCTCCATTCCAATAGAGATAGTATATATTTGTGTTTATTTGATTATTGTTGAGCTATATTTTAATCGAGAGTAACTGGTAGTGTAGCTTACTCCATTTTCCAAGTAGCTTGCCCATCACATAATCCGCGAGCCACAGTAAACAAACGCGAGCCACAATTAGGGTGACCAGGTGTCCCGCTTTTGGTTGTATACTGCACAGCCATTTTACCTAATGTCCCACGTCCCTCTTTTCGAAGCAAAAAATTAAAACATGGGTCTAAAAGCCCCTTCCTACAGTAAACGTAGCAACCTGCCTCTTGTCCACACACATTGCTCTGCTCGTTTTATCATTGCTCTCACGGAGATAAAACTGGGAACGAGGTTACTCTGCTTCTGACGCTACCTCATATCTGATTGGTTAGGTAGTAATTTAGGATATTTAAAATGTCTTCCAATGTTAAATAAAGGTTTATTGCACTTTGAAACGGTTTCCTTGCATTATTATGCTATTATCATTATATTAGTAAAAAAAAAAAATTGATTGAAAACTTTTGGGAAATACATTTCTCAAAAAAATTATTTCTCTCAAAACCGCAATAATATCACTTATCGCAATAATTTCTGGGACAATTAATCGCCCAGCAAAATGTGTTATCGTGACAGGCCTAGCATAGAACAACACAGTAACAGTATGAGCATAGAGCAACATGAGCATAGAGCAACACAGTAACAGTATGAGCATAGAGCAACACAGCAACATGAGCATAGAACAACACAGTAACAGTATGAGCATAGAGCAACATGAGCATAGAGCAACACAGTAACAGTATGAGCATAGAGCAACACAGTAACATGAGCATAGAGCAACACAGTAACATGAGCATAGAGCAACACAGTAACATGAGCATAGAGCAACACAGTAACATGAGCATAGAACAACACAGTAACAGTATGAGCATAGAACAACACAGTAACAGTATGAGCAACACAGTAACATGAGCATAGAACAACACAGTAACAGTATGAGCTAGGGATGCACCGATATGAAAATTGGCCACCGATACCGATACCGATTGTTCAACTAACACAATCGGCCGATACCGATACCGATACTTGTGGCAAAAAATACGTATTTTTTATTTTTTTTAATAATTTTTTAATTTTTTTAATTAAACTACTGTATATTTGTATGTGTATGTTTGTATTTGTAGGCCTCTTTACTTACTTAAAAAAAGGAAACATCAAGAAATATGTTTATGGTATCACTATCCCTCTCCCAGTATCGTCTGGCGGCCTGCAGAGGGATACTATTTTCTCAACCAGAGCTTTCAACCAATGCAATGGAACCATTCTGGCGGCCTGCAGCGGGATACTATTCTCTCAACCAGAGCTTTCAACCAATGCAATGGAACCATTTTGATTGACAGTCGATTCGGCCAATTACGCCACACCGCTAGCACCCACCTCCTGCTGTTCTTACCACCAATCGGCAAGCGTTTATTCATTTTCTACTTTGGGGCATGCCGCCATTGATCTGCTTGCGAGTCAAACTCAGAACCACAACAAGCTAATACGTTAGCTGCCCGGCAGTGCCCGCCGACCAGCGCGCTCCACAGGATGGCCAAACGAGACACAATGATTTTACTGCAACAAATGTTATAATAAAACAAAGCCTTTCTATACATTTGTCTGGTTGAAAACTTTATTAACAGATTGCAGAATGGGTAGTGTTGGGTACGGAATGAGCAACGGAATGGAACCGAGCTATGAACGGCTTGCTTGCTATCTTCGGGTAAATACTATGCTGATGTAATTGAACGTGTAACTAACTATATAACGTTAATGCCACAAAACGAATGTGTGTGTCATTTTAACAGCAGATACTTTCTTAAATGCCATCCTCCCGACAGAGCGGTGTTGATGGGGAGCTCTGATGGGTTCGCTTGGTTGTGTTATTAGCATTGAACAGCTAACCGAAAGCTAGCGTTAACTAATGTTAAAGGTTTAGCCATAACGTTACGTTGGCTAAAGTTGGGGCTATTCATAATCCAGCAATAATGGCTGCAGACCTGCAAGCAAAGTACAGCAAGTTGGCAAAGGAGTATTCCAACGTAAATCACATTTTCACCAGTAATAATAATATGCTGATGTTATTGTCCGTGTAACACTAACTATATAACGTTAATGCCACAAAACGAATGCCTTGTTAATATAAGTAGTAACTTTGATGCAGTAGCTTGTGTGTGTGTGGGGGACGGCGGGCGTTGTGCAGGTAGGTCGCGAGTGAACATTTTTTTTGCCTTTTGACGCTACACAAATTGATGGTTATTTATCGGCGACTGCTATCGGCACATTTGAGCTTATCGGCCGATAGGCCGATAGCAGTCAACAAGGCACTTATCGGCCGATACCGATACCCGACCGATATATCGGTGCACCCCTAGTATGAGCATAGAGCAACATGAGCATAGAGCAACACAGCAACATGAGCATAGAGCAACACAGTAACATGAGCATAGAGCAACACAGTAACATGAGCATAGAACAACACAGTAACAGTATGAGCATAGAACAACACAGTAACAGTATGAGCATTGAGCAACATGAGCATAGAGCAACACAGTAACAGTATGAGCATAGAGCAACATGAGCATAGAGCAACACAGTAAAAGTATGAGAATAGAGCAACACAGTAACATGAGCATAGAGCAACACAGTAGGGCTGGACGGTATGGTCTAAAATAGGGATGTCCCGATCACGTTTTTTTGCTCCCGATCCGATCCCGATCATGTGATTTTGAGTATCTACCGATACCGATCTTTCCGGATCCGATCAAAAAAATAATAATAATATTTTTTTTGATTTTTTTTTCAACGTTCAATGTTCACGTCTTAAACTACTACTGAGGCCTTAGTTTTGCGTTTAAATTGCATATCATCATTCATTTATTTATTGTCACACAGAGCAGAAGAATTTTGCCAAAACAAACCAATAGTAACCAGCTGCAGAACGGCAGACCAGCCACACTCTCAGCCCAAACGCATTTCCTTTGATTTAATTATACATCAAATGATTTATGTTAAGGATTGCAATGCCTCGCTTGAATGAAGTTAACTTTTCACCTGGATAACGTCAACATTCAGGGTGAATGTAATGTGAGAAATTGGGATAAAAATAATAATAATAATAATGATTTTTTATTTGGGTCTGAGAGTTTGGCTGGTCTGCCGTTCTGCAGCTGGATACTATTGGTTTGTTTTGGCAAAATTCTTCTGCTCTGTGTGACAATAAATAAATGAATGATGATATGCAATTTAAAACCAAAACTAAGGCCTCAGTATGAGTTTAAGACGTGAACATGGTCATGTTTGTTGGGGGGGGGGGGGGGGGAATTGGAGATTCTTTATTTTTTTTTACCGATCCCGATCTTCGGAAAATCACGTGATCGGCCCCGATCCCGATCACGTGATCGGATCAGGACATCCCTAGTCTAAAATGTATATCACGGTATAATTTGAAGCATAGACGGTAACGGTATATATCACGGTATATTAACTTAAAATATCTATTTATATGCTTCTGAAGCGGTAAAACACTGGTATGGCAGCTATTACTGTACTCTTGTATTACTAGGACATATTTCACATAGTACAGAGGTATTTTAAGAACATTTATTGTTCAAAATGTATTGTGCAAAACTGCAAAACTTTTCTCAAGTGTCAGGACCCGAGGAACATAGGGATGATCCCTCTGCGGGCAGGTAACATGATCTTGGATCCAGTGCTTTGACCATGTCTTTAAAGCCCTTTCGATCGACAGTTTGAAAAGGAACCATGTCCTTACACAAGTAAACAGTGACAGCGTTTGTTATGTCGGTCCACCGCTGGCTTTTTTGTCGTTGTTAACTTAAAGCGTAATTAATCAAAAATAATAAAATTATTCTGTTACAGCTGCTGAGCTATACTATAGCTAATGTCCATTCTGGGGGTCATCTTTGATCAGTTTCTAAATTTTTATGACCACTTAAAGTCACTAACCCGGTCTTGTTTTTTCCAACTAAGAAATATTGCAAAATTACGCCCCAATATCCCATATCACTGTCTTGAACAGGTTATCCATGTTTTTATTTCTTCACGAATTGACTACTGTAATTCTCTGTTCACTTGCCTTGACAAAGCAGCTTTGGCTAAACTCAGGGGTGTACAGTGCGACATATATATCGCACGTGCTACAGCAACAGCGGTCTGTGCGATGGATGGATTTACTTCAATAGCACTGGTGCGATAGGGATTCGGTTCATATAGATACTCTTATTTTGAAAATCCTGTAGCGGGTCTCATTTCTGCCCACGCGCAGCTCCAGCTAGGCTCCGAAAGCTAGCAACGTTCAGGTGCATATGATACTCTTATTTTGAAAAAACTCTTGTGACAACTCGACGAGTCATATCCGCGCTTCTGCAAGCAGAGCAGCGCGTTGGTCGGTTGGTGCGCACTGCTGGCTGCTGCGTTAACACAGCAGTGCGCCTACACGTCCCGAAATAAGTCTGTGGTGTTTTTTTTTTCTCGCAACGGGTCAAATGCATCTACATGCTTTGCACCGTCGCCATTCCTTTATGCGCACATCGCCCGAAATTAACGTTTATGTACCATTACAATCACTACAACGTTAGCAAGCTAACAAGCTAATCCTGATCAGAGGCAGAGCCAGCAGACAGTGTGGACTGGGGAAAGGGAAATGGGGGGGCACTCTCTCCCCTTCCCTGTGTGTGTGCGTGCGTGCGTTTGGAAAGACGATGAAGTCACTAGTCAGGACTCAGGACAGGAGTATATTATAGTAAACTGAGGATGGACAGATAATGTTGATATTCAAATAAACAAGTTTCGAGAGGAGTGGAAGTTTGAAGACAGACTAGACTACAATATGATGCGGGGGTGGTGAGTTGAAACAGTGTGTGTGAATGAATGAAAACTTTATTTAACAGATTGCAGAATGGGTACAATACAGTACGGCTCAATACACACAATTGTTAAGGTGATGCAGACCAGAGAAAGACGTTTGTCTTGTTTACATCAGGGTCCCCCATTGTGTGTGTGTGTGTGTCCCCCAACCGACCCCACTTCTATGTTTCAATAAATTATTTGCATTTAAAACTATTAACGCTGACTCATTCCTTCAGTCCACTAAAAATTATGCTAATATTCCTTATGTTGTTTATGATATTAATTGAAAATAGCATATGAGAGTATCATAGTAATAATAACACATGGCGATATACTAAATGACAGCCAAACATGGCACTGCAACTAAATAACACAAATACAATAGGCACATTTGTGACTGTTACAAATATAACACGTTTTATACTTGTGCTACAAGATTTTGGCCTGTGCTACAAAACTATCAACCTCTGTAGCACCAGTGATATGTGCAAAAAAAGTTAACGTACAGCCCTGGCTAAACTTCAAATCATTCAGAATGCGGCCGCCAGATTGTTAACCAGAACCAAACGCAGAGAACACATTACCCCTGTATTAGCCACATTACATTGGCTACCTGTAAAATACAGGATTGATTTTAAAATTGCGCTCACCACCTACAAGGCTTTAAAGGGTGAAGCCCCAAGCTACATTGCTGAGCTTATAACCCCTTACTGCCCAAATAGGGCTCTCCGCTCCTCCGACCAAGGAGAGCTCGTCGTCCCCTGGACCAAACTAAAAACCAAGGGTGACCGGGCTTTTTCAGTCGTAGCACCCAAGCTATGGAATCAGCTACCTTATGAAACCAGGTCTGCCATTAGTGTGGAGTCTTTTAAACAAGGTCTAAAAACCTTCTTATACAGTCAGGCTTTTAATTGATCATGTATGTGGTATAACATGTGTGTATATGTGATTATATTTTAATTAATTTATTTTGAAGTATTCTACAATCTTGTATGTGATGATCATGTAACATGTGTGATTATTCTATTCTGATTAACCTTTTACTGCCTGTAAAGCACTTTGTGATTTTAATCTGGAAAAGTGCTATACAAATAAAATTTACCTTACCTTACCTTACCATTAATATCTTCCTTTTTAATGAAATAGGTTCAAGAATCGAATCAGGATTGTTAGCAGAGAAAGAGAGAGAGAGAGAGGGATGGGGGAGACATAGTGAGAGCTGCTCTACCGGTTACAAGGTATAGTCAAAATCCATACCATAGCGCAAATTCATACCGTTTATACCGTTTATACCGTCCACCCCTACAACACAGTAACAGTATGAGCACAGAGCAACACAGTAACAGTATGAGCACAGAGCAACACAGTAACAGTATGAGCACAGAGCAACACAGTAACAGTATGAGCACAGAGCAACACAGTAACAGTATGAGCACAGAGCAACACAGTAACAGTATGAGCACAGAGCAACACAGTAACAGTATGAGCACAGAGCAACACAGTAACAGTATGAGCACAGAGCAACACAGTAGCAGCAGCGTGAGCATCGAGCAACACAGAACAGGTCATCCTCTGGGTTTAAATAGAGCGCTCCATTATTGTTCCTGTGATTAGTTGAGGGCGTGAACATGAAGCTGACCATGGGTCTGCAGCACATTTCAAAACACACCAGGCTGAGGGCCGCAGCAAGGCACTGAACAACAGAGAAGGGATATATAGTATACTCATGCTGGACGAGGCCAGGGCCCTTGTGCGTGCCAAGAGTCAACATCGGCATCCACACCGTAATTGTAACTCACTTTGAAAGTCCCGAGTTCAGCAGGAGTATCAGAGTCAATCTGGGTCAGAGTGTGCGTAATTGAGTTGTACAATCTCTCCCAGAATGGCTACAGTACAACCGACACCACTGATGATGTGAGACACAAAACCAGACGACAACAAGGTTCTTATTTTACCGCCCTGCTTTTCGGCTCGCTCTTTGGGGGGGGGGTCACTTTACGTAGAGAGAAACAATACACGGGAACAATGTGGTTTACAGGTTATATTTAAGTCTAAGTTTGATAGTCTAAAAACTAAAAAGAAAAACTCCCACCACAAGCCTGTGTCCCTGGGACGTTCTTGCTCTGAGCTGTCAGAACACACAGCTCTGAGGGCTGAGCTTCTCAGGCGTGCCGGTCACCGGTGTGTTGAGGATGAAAACACAGCACTCTTCTTAACCGCTCACTTCTGCCGCTGTGGGGGTCAGGGGTCACAGGAGCGGTGGACTGGGCCTGATTGAGCGCTGGCCGGGTATCTGCTCACTTCGCCGCCCAGCGGACCACAGCAGCCTCTCACCGCCTCATTTGCACAGCAATCCCTCGTCCGCTCCCCCTCCTCCTCCCCTCACTCACTCACTCACTCAGTGCATCTTTTTGCCATTTCCCCGCCCAACCTCCATTTGTATTGTCTGACCGAAATGGCAGGGAGAAGGGAGGGAGGGAGGGAGGGAGGGAGGGAGGGAGGGAGGGAGGGAGGGAGGGGGGGGGGGGGGGGGGGGGGTGCATTATCACATGTAGAATCCCAGCCCCACAAACCAACACACACACACACACACGTACGTACGTACGTACGTACAGGCACACTCAACACACACACTCAACACACACACACACACACACACACACACACACACACACGTACAGGCACACTCAACACACACACACACACACACACACACACACACACACACACACACACACACACACACACACTCACACACACTCAGCCCCAGCCTGACTAATGTAACCTGACACTCGTACATCACCCATAAATTGGCCAAATGAATTAACCACGGCCCCTGCTTAGCGTTACAGGCTTTAAATGGATTCCCCCCCCCCCTCTCTCTCCAGGTCTGCCCAATAATTGCATTTATCCATCTTGTTGAAGCCAGGTTTACACGCCCGCTAACATCGTGCCAATCCCCGCCAATCCCCGGCTACATTTTCCGCTCTGGCTGGCGAGCGAGCGTGCGGGGGAGATTTGTCATCGGATCATAACAGGTCATTCAAACAACAATTAGTTTGATGACTCCGCCGTATGTCACTGTCTGCCTCGGTGGCGGGGCGGGCGCGGCCCGTGGGGCCCGGAGAGGAGAGGGATCCTTCTCTCTCTGCTATCTGTCTTCATATCTCCTTCGTATCTCCTTCCCCTCCGCTCTCTTTCTCCTCTCAACCTCTCCCTCTCTTTTAACAGAGATGAATTGAGCCTCGCGATCCTTCAGTATCAATCATCCCAACCTACCAGTTGATGCGACTCACACGCGCACACACGCACACACACAAGCACACACACATACACACACACACACAAACTGGTGGCAAAAGGAGTGAACGGGACGTGTGAGCCTGTGAGTGAAAACACACATCCCCGCAACAACAACACACAATCACAAACACACAGAAACGTCACACACACACACACACACACACACACACACACACACACACACACACACACACACAAACTGGTGGCAAAAGGAGTGAACGGGACCTGTGAGCCAGTGAGTGAAAACACACATCCCTGCAACAAAAACAACACAAACACACAATCACAAACACACAGAAACGTCACACACACACACACACACACACACACACACACACACACACACACACACACACACACACATACACACACAGAGAGAGAGCAGGCAGGGTAGGAGAGAGAGAGGAGCTGTGAACACTGGAGTCCGTGAGGGTCATCTCCACACTGCGCAGAGTGTTTGAACAGTAGTGCATTAGACGCTTGGGGGCCCGGAGGACAAGGCTATGTAAACACACAGGGACTTCCTTCCCCTCCTCTCCTCTCCTGCAGGCCCGGCGCTGAGACCAGCCACTGTTTAAACAGCACTGAGACAATTCCCCTGCCTGCCTGTTCTGCCTGTGTCCTCCTCCTCTCCGCCTCTCACCTCCCTGCCTGCCTGTTCTGCCTGTGTCCTCCGCCTCTCCGCCCCTCACCTCCCTGCCTGTGTCCTCCGCCTCTCACCTCCCTCCATGCCTGCCTGTTCTGCCTGTGTCCTCCGCCTCTCCGCCCCTCACCTCCCTGCCTGTGTCCTCCTCCTCTCCGCCTCTCACCTCCCTCCCTGCCTGTTCTGCCTGTGTCCTCCGCCTCTCCGCCTCTCACCTCCCTGCCTGCCTGTTCTGCCTGTGTCCTCCTCCTCTCCGCCTCTCACCTCCCTGCCTGCCTGTTCTGCCTGTGTCCTCCTCCTCTCCGCCTCTCACCTCCCTGCCTGCCTGTTCTGCCTGTGTCCTCCTCCTCTCCGCCTCTCACCTCCCTGCCTGCCTGTTCTGCCTGTGTCCTCCTCCTCTCCGCCTCTCACCTCCCTGCCTGTGTCCTCCTCCTCTCCGCCTCTCACCTCCCTGCCTGTGTCCTCCTCCTCTCCGCCTCTCACCTCCCTGCCTGTGTCCTCCTCCTCTCCGCCTCTCACCTCCCTGCCTGTGTCCTCCTCCTCTCCGCCTCTCACCTCCCTCCATGCCTGCCTGTTCTGCCTGTGTCCTCCTCCTCTCACCTCCCTGCCTGTGTCCTCCTCCTCTCCGCCTCTCACCTCCCTGCCTGTGTCCTCCTCCTCTCCGCCTCTCACCTCCCTCCATGCCTGCCTGTTCTGCCTGTGTCCTCCGCCTCTCACCTCCCTGCCTGTGTCCTCCTCCTCTCCGCCCCTCACCTCCCTGCCTGTGTCCTCCTCCTCTCCGCCCCTCACCTCCCTGCCTGTGTACTCCGCCTCTCACCTCCCTCCCTGCCTGCCTGTGTCCTCCTCCTCTCTGCCTCTCACCTCCCTGCCTGTGTCCTCCGCCTCTCCGCCCCTCACCTCCCTGCCTGTGTCCTCCTCCTCTCTGCCTCTCACCTCCCTGCCTGTGTCCTCCGCCTCTCCGCCCCTCACCTCCCTGCCTGTGTCCTCCTCCTCTCCGCCCCTCACCTCCCTGCCTGTGTACTCCGCCTCTCACCTCCCTCCATGCCTGCCTGTTCTGCCTGTGTCCTCCGCCTCTCCGCCTCTCACCTCCCTCCCTGCCTGCCTGTTCTGCCTGTGTCCTCCTCCTCTCCGCCCCTCACCTCCCTGCCTGCAGGCCTCCTCAGCACCACTCCAACTAGACAAACACAAAGCCTTCACGGAGCCACTGAACCTACGCTCGACCCACGGAGCAACACGCCACGTCTAGGAAACAGGCTACTTCATAGCCGCCATCATGAAGTCACAGAATAGGGAGGTGAGCTACTGAAGGAAGGAAATACCCCTTAAGGAGTTAAAAAGCTTGGTTAAGATCCCTGGCCCTGCCTGACGCCACCTGTTATGACAAAGCTAGAAATGTATCTTTATTGATATTTGAAATATGCAAAGCACGACGGCCAATAAAGATAGAGGAGGCAGTAAAAGGGAGATAAGGAGCCTCTCGGTTCTAAAGTGCGGCCGACCCCCTCACGTGACGCCGCCTGCCAGCACCGGCAGGGCCGCCCCCGCACGGCCACCACATCAATACGTGTGTCTGGGCACGGTCTGGGGGCGGCCATGTTGGACATCTTTTCCCAACAACAATACCTTTGTTTTCCCTGAATGAAAGCCGGTTTGGGTAAACTCCTTTTTTTCCCTCTGTTTAACATTATGTTCACGCCATCTGCTTTTCACATTACATGATCAACCCTCATGTCCTCCGGAAGAAAACACTCACCGGTGACGAGTAGAACGGTTCACATTGTAAATATCCCCCACGTTTTAAGCTTTGATACCTTTTCGATAACGTTCTGTGTCTAGAGATCTTTAAGGTGCGGGTAGGCAGTTATTTTCAGAAGCGTTTTGGTAATGTGTGGTGAAACTCCCTTTTACGTCCCTACAGACACCAATAAATCAAATACGTGGAGAAAACATTGTGGTCTCCCGGGTCTTGTAATCAGCCACTCCAAAATGCTTGAATCTTTAACAACTGATCCGCTTTTTTTGGCCTTCTGAGTGTTAAACTAACAGCACCACCGCGTTCCCCGTTGGAAAAACACACACACGGCCGATCAGAGGCCCGGGAAATATTTATCTTTTTTTTGGAAGTGGCCAGGGCCTGTGGGAGTCTGTGGGAACCCTTTGCTGCGCACTGCATAGCGCCCAGGCTGGAGAAGTGATGCCGAGCTTGCTCTATTTTCTGCTGGACAGGTAAGTATGTCAGTGCCGATAGATCTCTAGTCTTGTATTTAGACCAGGGCTTCTTCCAAGTTGTTGTTTTAACCCAAATGGGAAAGGTAGTTTTTACCCTGGGACCCAGACTGAATAAAACATAGCTATTATTGCCCTGTAGGGACCTACTAGAAGTAGGCCCCTGTTATATTTTGGGTCCTGATCCACAGTTTAAGATACCAGGATTTCGATGAATCATCACAGAACATTCACATGTAACTTTACCTAACTATATCTGAATCGTACAGCAATGAAGTAACGTACGATACCCATAAAAACAACAAATCATTGTTAAAGTTAACTTTCTCGTAGAGTCTTTTATTCCAGTGAGGCTACCCGTCCCCGACGCGGCCCTGGTTGTGGATTCTATCAAGGAGATTCTGACGACGGTCAAACCACGGGTCATTATTTCAACGGAAACGGCGCTGGGGGCGGCCAGATTGCATTGTTTTCCGCCCCGGCGGTGCCAAGTTCCCCCGATCCGCCTCTGTGCCGCCTGGCTGCCGGTTCACTTGGTCTCTGCCGGAGCCGCCTCTCTCTCTCCCTGCGGCTGCCGCGGTGAAGGTCGTCTCACCCCGGGCCCGTTATCCAAACAAGACGCTCTATTCACTCTGACCCGGGGGGGGGTATACAAATCACTCAGTGCTGGGAGTCAATTCGTTCACTTTAGGAATTGACCCCAAACAATGCTGACGCTGGTCTCTCATTGGAGAGAGTGGAATGAATTCACTGGACTCAGGGAGGGGGGCGGGGGGCTTGGGTAATCGACACACGTGTGTGTGTGTGTGGGGGGGGGGTAATCGACACACGTTAACCACCCGACGCAGAACACGACACACAATCCCTCCAGGTGCTTGCGTTGGAAGTGGCATGTATTCATACGTTTGTATTGTTTTATCAGCACATTCCAGTGGCTGTGCACTGGGGGAGGGGGGGGGGGGGGGGGGGGGGGGTACTACCGACGAGTAGAGATGTGACAAGCAGCTGACATGAAATATTATCCACCGTACAATGATTTTGACAGCTGGTTCTTTTTGAAAGAGGGGTAATAGTATTATTATTGTGCGTAAATAGATTTGTAACGTCTGGCTAAAGAGCGAACAGGCGGAATTTGCGCTTAATCCGTCTTCCCCTAGAACCCGGTGCACAAGCACACAAAAACATATCTGGGTCTTATTCCACATGGCGTGCCAGAGTGAAGGCTTACGCATCATTAGCCTTGTGCAGTTTTTTCCTTCTTTTTACATATACAGTAATCTCTGCAACATGTTGTTCCAAATCCGACCATAATCCAAAGATTAGTAGATTAATTTAGTTCTGCTCAGGCCTGGAAAACCTCCACTCACCTCTTCCAGGCAGTTATGAATCCCACCACCTTTAGCAGGAAAAACCAGCAGACAATCACCTCATTAGCCACCGCTCTCTCTCTCTCTCTCTCTCTCTCTCTCTCTCTCTCTCCCCATCCTCAAAACACACACACACACACACACACACACACACACATACACACCACGCACACACATGCACACGCAGACACACACACACATGCTTCTCAGAGCTTATCCGCCACAATCCAAAGTTTAATTAGGAGATTAAAAATACATGGACTGGAGTTTTATCACCTTTCACAGCTCAATTATGTGTTTAGCAACATAAAGTGCTTCCTGGCGCATCTGAGACGGATAGATTATCCAAGTAGAGACCTGAGTAGACGCTCCTGTCACTAAATTAATACTGAAAAAAACACAAACAACCCCCGCCCCAGCTAACAAACGAAAAGAAAAGAAATTCAAAAAGTTTTTTTTTTTTAAATAAGCAGCAAATACTGAATAACCAATTTTAGCAAATAACGCAGGAGTTAAAAGTATTACATACATACATTAGGAATATAGGAGTAATTATTGCTGTAAGAGCCATCTTAATGTGCCAGTTAATTTCTCTCATATTTAAAAAGATGAATGGAGGGTTTTGCTGTTGTTGTACGAACGGAGAGATGCCAAGGTTGAGATGTAACCTAACAACAACTATTATTATGGCTGCTGTATGATTATGTGAAGGGAGGGGGGGTGGGGGGGGGGGGGGCGTGAATGAGATTCTTATTCAGTGGAACGTTCTGACACAGGTGCTCAGTATCCTCACTGGCCTGATAGTCATGATCCAGTCCGACATGGTCATTAAGAGCTGTGATGGCATGGCGGAACCTCCCTCCCCGGAGCACGCACACACACACACACAGAAGTGTACATGCACACACACACACACAACAAGAAAAACCATCCCAACGGCACTCCCTATCAGCGCTCATAAAAAGGGGGTTGAAAGGGGGAAGCTCTGTTCTCTCAACAAAAAATCATGTCAGCCCAGATGAACTTTGACCCCAAACACACTCCACTATCTAAACACCGCGCACCGGCACCGCTAACATTCCTCCAGCATAGTCACACACACACACACGCAAACACACAATCACAAACACACACACAACCCTTGCACCCGGCGCTTTTGGAAAGGCCCAGCGCCTGGATGACGAGGCGGGGGAAGCGGGAGGAGAGGTAAACACGGTGGGCAGAACCGGGCGAGTTCCTTTAAGGGGAGGAAGCCACACACACGGCCTGTCCGTCAAGCGCAGCAATAACCCCCCCCCCCCCTCCTCCTCCCGGCCCTCTCTCTCCGAGTCCCCACTGGGTTTTTTTAAGGGAAGATAAATGAGAGGCCTAGGGGCCCTATTGTTTGAACACCTAACCAGGAACTGTCTCTGCTCTCATTGCCCCGGCATTAACAGCAATTATGCGCCCTATTCAGCCGGCCTTTGTGCGACCCTCCTCCCCCCCCCACACACACACATGCACACATGCACGCACGCCCTGGACACATTTCCCGCTTTTCAAACCCCCCCCCCTCCTAGTCACTCCTCGCTCCATGCATTCCCACTCCCCTGGTAAAGTCCTTTCGCTACTGCAGGACGCAGGAACATTATGAATGGGTTTACAGAAATATGCACATTCAGACAAAAGACGAGGACAAGGACGAGGAAGTGGAGAGAAGAAGAGGGGGAGAGAAGAAGAGGGAGGGGGGACACACAAAGCACCAGGGGTCACACCTGAGGTCACGCAAGACGCAAACATTTAGTAAATTCCGCCTAGAAACGGGACTGGTGCCGCCGATATGAAATATAAAATACATAGTTAAAACCTTCTTGTGAATAATTCCTCCTCGCCGTCTCCACACAGTCTTGTCAGAAAATGCAAATCGCCTGTGGCATTTTTTATCACGCAATCCATCGAGTTATAATTCTTATCTATTACCAACTGCTTATATATATTTTTTAAAGGAACACTCTGAAAGAAAATAAATCAGATTTATTCCGCCCATAATCTCAACACATCCATGGACTACAGAACTACTACTGTCTCGTACAGATGAAATTGGTTTTAAGAGTTATTGAGTGATCGAGCAGGAATTGAGTGATGTGGGTTAGAATGTAGTGATGTACTGTAGTAAAGACAGCAAAAATTAAGGAATATTAAGTGGGTGACTAACAGTCCCTGGAAAGCCATGTGCAAAGGCCTTGCTATATAGGCCTACATATATATAAAATATATATATATATATATATAAATATCATTTTCATAATTTCACTGAGCTGTAATTAATATGTGACATCATAATGACATCACACATTCCACCACTTTAACTGTGATAACTCTCAAAACAATTAAATGTATAAAAGACAGTAATTTCTTGGGGGGGGGGTGTGGAGTGTTCCTTTAAAACCTCATTTCCTTTCAAACCTAAACCTAATTTCAACCTAATCTATGATGCGGTGCTGTAATGCGAAAGCCTGAAATCTTAAATCGGTCTTAATCCCCGTCCACAAAGACATGAACTTCATTTGAAACAGCTACAGTACAAACTAGGGTTGGTTTCCCGTGGTATTAGAAAATATCAATGGTGCCCGTCATTACAGTCATAAAAAGATTCTGCTGCTCATATATAATAAATGCCTAGATTAAAAGTGTTTGTTCAGCACCAGTCTGTGTGGTTGAGTTTTAATAATAACCACTAAATGAAGAGTGTTTGTTGAGCACCACTGTCTGTGTGGTTGAGTTTTAATAATAACCACTAAATGAAGAGTGTTTGTTCAGCACCACTGTCTGTGTCGTTTCGGTTTGGCCCCAGTAGAATGTTTCCGTGAATGACATTTGTTGACAACTTTTGTGGACATGATGTCGTCTCCTCAGAAGGGAAGAAAAAAGATGGCAAGCCGCAGCCCAAGCGAGTTGGTCCCTAAAAAGTATACAACTGCTGCAAGTTGGTCCCTAAAAAGTATACAACTGCTGCAAGTTGGTCCCTAAAAAGTATACAACTGCTGCAAGTTGGTCCCTAAAAAATATACAACTGCTGCGATTTGGTCCCTAATAAGTATACAACTGCTGCAATTTGGTCCCTAAAAAGTATACAACTGCTGCAATTTGGTCCCTAAAAGGTAAAACATTGGGAGAGGATGAACTTTGTGGAAATCGACAGATACACTACCATCCACAAAGCTGTCATTTCTGCAAAGGCTCGTTTATGTTTATAATTGAATAAGAAACCAATGACTGCACCTCGTGTACTGACATGACGTTATTGTGAAAGTTAATAAACACGCTCATTCCGGTTACAAATAAGCTGTATGGGCCAGCAGTTTATTTGACATAACGTTAGACAATTTGTTGTTAACTTCCTTCCATTTGGGTGACAGACATTAATGTCATGTCCAGTCCAGGTACAATTATTTGTATCTACCTTAAGGCTACCTGCTGTATTTTCACTCAAGTTTTACATTTGTTGTTACTGTTTCAATATTCTGTTGTAAATATGTAACGTTTGCAATTCCGTCTCTGGTGTCGTTCAGAGAAACGTTTACCATACGGTACAGCAGCGAATACATAAGTTCCTCATTTGGAATATGCACGGCTCCCACGCAAAAATATGGTGAGCATTTAATGGTCCCAACCGCCCCCCCCCCCCCCCCCCCCCCCCCACTAGTGCAAACTTTGATTGGCATCTAAGTAAATGGTTAATGGACTGCATATATATAGAGCTTTTATCCAAAACGCTAAACAACTTATGCTGCACATTCACCCATTCATTCACACACCGACGGTGGAGGCAACCATGCAAGGTGCCGACCTGCTCATCGGGAGCAGTTAGGGGTTAAGTGTCTCGCTCATGGACACTTCGACGCGCAGCCGGGACGAGCTGGAATAGAACCGGGAACCCTCTGATTATTACCAGACGGACTGCTCTACCTCTACCTCCTTAGCCACTGTTGCCCCATAAGTAGAGAGATAAGAGCAAAGTCTCGACATCTTGGCAAAAACTGTTAACAGCCGGTGTTGCCAACACGTGCATTTGTGTCAGGGACCACTTAAAAAGAGAGCTGAACGGGAGAAGTGCACAATCCTGCAGGGACTTACTCGTATACCAGTCAGGGAACATCCATGGCTTTTTAAGTACTTTAAGATCTGGGAGTGCAAAATGCATAACTTATATAGGGAAAAGAGGAGGTAACCTGCTGCATACACATACACACACAAATTCCATGTGGTGTCTATATGCGCGCACACAAAGGGGGAATAATTTGATTTCCATGTTTGAGGGAGCCCCAAGCCTTGTGGGCCGACACAAGAACTAGCCTATATTTAACAGATGACAAAAGTTGCATTCCAGATTTACAGTACAATCTTTGTGTTGAGTTCTATGGAAATGCATGTGAGAAAGACACAGCCAGGGGAGGAGGGGAGATGGGGGGGGGCACCAGTGCACAGCTGCTAAGCTAATGCTGCCTTTCCCCCTCCCCTCTCTTCTCCCCAGACAGAGAAAAGCATAGAGTACGTTGATTCAGTGACAGGGGAACGCCGGGGCGAGAGGAGGTGAAAGTGGATTTGTCGTTTTTTCTCAGGAACAAAATTAGCTTTCTCACTTTTTTTTTTTATTTTTTTTTAAAGATTAACGTTGTTGCATTTCAGCCAGGTTGTTTTGGAAAAAATACAGCATAATCTGCCGCGTTCGATAAACCGCAAAAGTTGGGAAAAACGACGACAGATTATTGGTCTTGTTGCACAAAGAAAGACAACATAGATGATTTAATTAACGTGAAGAAAACAAGGGCAGAGCGGAACGTGCAGCCGAACACCAGCTACACCCAAACCACCACCGCGGGGGAAACCACTGCTCCCTTCGCAGTATTTAAAACATCTAATTAGAAACACGCCCACAAAACGTGTTGGACCAACTGATTTTTCCCCCTTCTTTTTCGCCTGCGTGGTAGTTTCAAACGAATCGAGGGGCCGTTCAGCGGGCATTCGCATGGGCTCAGCCTGACGACATCATCAACATGAGACAATTAAGACCCTGCTAGCACAGAGGAGAAAAAGGGGGGGGTGGGGGGGGGGTAAATATTTACTGCACAAATCTTTTCCATTCATTCACCAGGCGCTAACAAAACCGTACTGTACTCTTCCCCCCCACCCCGACCCCCCGACACCCCTCCCCTACATCTGCGATTCATTGACTTTACATTTTACCACATGTCGAGATGGGGAGAGGTCGAGCCTCCGTCTGAATCACGGCACAAATATGCGAGTGATTTATTGTTTTAAAAAACCCTGGGCTGGTTTAGAGCAACTCCACTCTTCCTGAGCATTACTCCTATTGGCAGACCATGAACAATTACAGTTCGGACTAATTAAGCTCTGAGAATGTGCTGCAAGCCACTAATGTCTACCAGGCCCCACTTTTGGTTTAATGGTGCCAAACTCTGCTCCCCCAACTAAACTCCCTCAAATCCAAAACAGATTGGACTTTTTTTTACGGGTGTTTATCGAGTTGAAGAAAAATAAGGACCTTTTTCTGACCACCACCACCCCCACAACCCCCCCGAACAAGATGAGAAGGAACAGCAGAGGACAGAGAGAGGAGGAGAGGGAGCGGAGAAGAGGGAGTACCGGGAGGGAGGGGGAAAGAGAGAGAGAGAGAGCCGGAGCTGCTTCCACCGTACTTTGTAAACAAAAGTGATTTGCAAGACAAAAGGGAGCGCAACCTTCCGACTAAATTCACAGTGCCTTTTCCGCGCGCAGTGGCACAAAATGTGTCCGCGTAGCGCGCCACCAACCCCCTGCGGAGAGCAATTAGGACCCATTAACATGTAAAGCCAATTTGATAAGGTGTGGGGGCCGGGGTGCGGGGGCCGAGCCCTCAAATCCGCATTAAATGATCTCCCCCCTTTTTCCCCTTGCAGCGAAAATCCATTCAGCTGCGTCAAAAACACCCATAATCCATACGATATACCATTGTTATGCTTATACTGCCAACATGTTTAAAAGATACTGCCTGTGTCAATTATGATATATAGGCCAGAGCGGGGTATTCACGGGCAGCACAAAGGGGGGAAGGTGGTAGATAAAGGCTGATAGATTCATTCTACAGCAAAGTTGGGATGTTGGCTTCATTAATAATCCCACCCAGAAAATGCACACTTCTTTTTTTGGGGGGGGGGGGGGGGGTAAACCCAGGAGCCGGTTATCGTGTATGAAAGCGGAATCATTTTTAATTGTTTTTATATAAAACAGGTGGATCTACCACGCGGGGAGCGGAGATACTGGAGTTGGCGAGACAAAGAGGGACGGGGGGGGGCTTTTGTTTCAGCCGCACAATGCTGCTCACCAGCCTTTTCACCAGTCTGGTTGAAGGAATGGGCCACGGGTTTCGGGAGCGTCTCTTTTATTCCCCCACTCTAAACAGAGGGGTGGATGCTGGGTGGGTGGATGCAACCATTCTCTCTCTTTTTCTTTTCTTTTTTAACTACTCGTAATTATACCGTCGAAACCCAAAACCTCTGCCAAAAGTCTGCAGGCCTCAGGAATTATGGGGCCAGGGGTGGCGTCAAATATCTTAACATTCATAAGTCCGAGAGGCAGTAAATAAAGCCGGTGGATTTACGGCCCCCGCGGCCCCCAGTGCCAGAGAGCCGAGGCCAGAGAGCCCTCTCCGCTCTCCTCCGCCAGACCTGTTGAGGTGCGGTGCTGCTATAGCCCACAGCGCTGGGAGTTAACCCGCCGCCTTCTCCGCAAGCCCCGCGTTAGCATCGCCACAAAGCCCAGGTATGGAGAGAGAGAGGGAGGGAGTGAGAGGCAGACAGAGGGGGAGAAAGAGAGAGAGAGAGAAGGGGGGAAAGGGGAGACAGCGTGCACGGGGTGAGCCAGCCAGGCCACTTCACCGATTCAACCTGCTCCTGGTGATCCGGCAGGTCTTTGTGTGAGGTTTTAGGGAGGGTAGGGGAGGGGCGCAGGGAGGGGAGAGGGAAGGAAGGCTTTTAAACCCTGGGCAGTGGGCACAGCATCATGTCAAATTGCTAAATGATACTAAATTGTGAGCCTCCTTGGACTGAGGTGGTAGGGAAAACAAACTATCGCTAGTTACAGCTCCCAGAGGTCACACACATTATGGTAACCCTCACGCAGAGGGATTATTTTTCCTCAAGTCATGCAATAACAAAAATCGGAGGAAACAAGGCAAAATGTCCAGACGGATCAGGATCCTGGCCGGCTGACAGGAGCAGGGGGCGGATCTGAAATCATTACAATTTTACTCCTTGGAGATTTCTTGATATTTTGACAAAAACATCAGGAGATATAGCAAAAAAATTATTTTAATAAAATCACACTTCCTGATTATTGATCCGAGAAGAAATACTAAACAAAAACCAACAATGTTGGAAAAGCGATCATATGATTAAAAACTACAGCATCACCAAGAAACACCCGGATCTGAAATAGGGATGGGTCATTAAAAACCAAATAATCGTTTGTGGGGATTGACTTTGGTAATGTGGTTGGTCGTTTTTTTATATGCAGATTACTGCCTCCCATAAAGTCCCGAACCGTGTTGGCTGAAAAGCTAATTTTAATTTCAGCCACTAGGAGGGAGTGTTGTGTCAAACAATACCTCCAGTTGAGCTCGGAACGCTGTTCCTGCCTGACCTCTGGCCTGCATGCGCTGTTGTTGTTATTATTCTTCCTTGGCTCAGTAGTAACTGCCTTGAACATAGAGTTTGCCCTGTGGGAAACTCCAAGAACATTTTATGAAAATCGTGTCTAGGTGTGGGATATGTGTGACCAGAGTCGTTCTACCGTGGCACCATGTCCACAAGGCCGACTCGTAAAAATAGATAAATAAATAAAAGCATCCGTTTATGCAACAAGTGAGGACGACGGACCTAGCTAGCTAGTCAAATTAGCCTAGCATGTTCCAAATTCCATGGAAGAGTCCCAGATACTGCAATGAGAATTTTTTTTTTTAAATGTACCCGTCATCTATTCTAGCCTTTGTGAATGTGGGGCACACACTGACTATTGGGTTAGTTGTTCAGACCACCCACCACCTAACCAACCAACCATGAAAAAGTGAAGTTATGCACATCCCTAATCTGAAGTGGAGGGGTGTAAAAATGAAGGAAAAGCCAAGCCAAGACCTGCTCCGTCGGTACGATCAAAGCCCTGCTCCACGATATAGAGAGAGAAAGTCATTCCTCCTAATTCCAATAATACTACCCAGTCATATTCAGTAGTCATCATGACTTGTTAGGGAGCGAGACAGCTAATCAATGTCCAGGTGAATTATTTATGCCAGCTTTAAGTCTAATACATTTATATTACAGCGGCGGGCGACTTCAAAGCTCTAATGGCTGGACACACAGGGTGTTGAAAGACAGCGTGAGCTGGAGCTGTACAGTAGGAAGGACCAGCGCGAGCCCCCCAAAAAAAGAGAAAAGACAGAGCCTGTTAAAAAGGATGTGGAAATAAAACTGGACCTGCAAATACAGCTACACGTCCATTCGCACGGTAATTCCCATCAGATTATGTTCTTTGTGAGTGACTGGTAAGACAATTTTGTCACTAGAGATTTTGTAAGATTGTAACATTTTCTAACCTATCCTTCCGCACAAGGCAGGGGCGTCACAGAACAGCCAGAATCACATGGAACCGATCAAATAAAAAAAATAAGCAGATAGAAGACGCTCCCATTCCTGAATTATTTCTGAGTTAATAACTGTGCAATAACACCGTCCTGAGGTGGTAGTGGGTGGTGAAGGTCGACAGTGTATACCCGCAGCATCGTGCAGCACTGTGCAGCCACGCTGAGACACTCGCTGCTTTTCACAACTACTGCATAGCCAACACTGATGTTCAAAGCATGAGGGCTCGTACTGGACAGACTTTGGTGATCACAAAATAAAACCTTAGCCACTGAAACAAGTGAACGTGTTACATTGTGTGTGTGTGTGTGTGTCTGTGTGTGTGTGTGTGTGTGTGTGTGTGTGTGTGTGTGTGTGTGTGTCTAGGTTTGTACTGGTGGAAATAATGGGTGCCTAACGTTAACAGAAGATCTGAGTAAGAGGTAGAGAGAAGGGCAAACGTCCTCATGTGAGCAAACACCGGGAGCGCCAAAATCATATGGTTATCAAATAAAACACACGTCACACAAAAAAGTATTCATGTGAAAATCTGTGGGACCATTTTGAACTGGAAAACTAAAAAAAATTGTCAAGCACAAAAGAGGGCATTACATGTCAAATGTGCATATATTTTCAAGGTGTGTGTGTGTGTGTGTGTGTGTGTGTGTGTGTGTGTGTGTGTGTGTGTGTGTGTGTGTGTGTGTGTGTGTGCGTGCGTGTGTGTGGTGCACAAAAAGAATTTGAGGAAACAAATATCAGTTTCGTTAGCTAGAGGTGGGGGGGGGGGGGGGGGTGAGATCATATTTCCTAATGCCTGGTCTTTGCCTTAACCTTGTAAAATGAGATGACGGCTCCTAAAGCAGAGACTTGTAATTGCAACCATTTATAAAAAAAAAAAAAAAAAAGGGGGGGGGGGGGGGGGGGCAGAAACACCCATGGTTTGAGAAAATGATGCCGCTTAAGGATTGCCGTGGCCCAGTGGGACTGACGAGGTGCAGAGCAAATGAGTAATAATGTAATAATAATGCATAATTACACTATGGGCAGATTGAGTCTAAATAAATAACGTGAATTTACTCGTAAATAAAAAGGTTTAAATTGCACATGCTTATTTTGTTTGTTAAAACAAGGGTTTCCTCACTACAAGCCAAGATGATGCAGATGCACAGCAATGCAGTGTTGTCATGATTTCCATTTTACAAATTGCATTATTTCAAAATAATTATAATAAAAAAAAATGTAAGTATCCATTGGGGGAAAAAATTCAGATGCAAAATTCAACATGTGTTTTGTAAAAAATTAAAAATAAAAAGAAGATACTGTCAGATTCTTTTGACACACGCACCTAGTAAATAATAGCAGAATACATTTTGACACATGCAAATTGCTTGGATAAGCTCATTAGCATATCGATTTTATTTCTATAGCCTACATCAGTGTCTTTGTGAGATTCCTTCACAGATTAGAAAGCCACTGCAAAGGGCTGAATGGCCATGCATTTTGTGTGTTAAGAGGAGAATGCATTTTTGATGAGGTTGTGCAAACAGGCCAAGTACAATGTTATTCAGTGGGTTAAATACATTTAACTGCATTTGTACTGGCCTCTATATCAGCAGTCCTTAACAATAATACTATTAATAATAACAAGACAGACATTGTTAAAATAATTTCCCATATTTTCTTATATTAAATGGTATAGAATTATAGCTACAATTTCAGTCTGGTGTGCACATTACCTTGCACAGCACAATGTGTTTTTTGAATGAACATACTGACGTGTTAGTTATTATCCCTACGCCACTGCTAGCATGCTAACCACTGTACATGACAAACACGTAGGCACAGGCTCACAGAGTGTGTGTGTGCGTGTGTGTGTGCGTGCGTGTGTGCGTGTGTGTGTGTTGCAAGCGGCATGCATGCCATTGTATACAGTTCATAAGGAGTTGCGAAACTTGTGTCTAACAATTTTACCAGCTATGTTTCTAGGTGACAATGTGCGTCAGGAGGCTCTGCTTACGATATTGTGTGTATTCATGTTGAGCGAGCGCGCGCGCGTGTGTGCGCGTGTGTGTGCGTGCGTGTGTGTGCACATACAGGTGTAAAAATAAATGAACTTACTGTGCGCGCTGTCGGGGAAAGTGATCCATTGGGAAGGTACGGGCTCGTCAGATCGGGGATCATTATAAACGGGTAGCCCGGGTACGGTGGGCTCTTGAACAGCCCTCCATCTTGCCTTTCGCAGCTAACATGGCGGGGGGGAAAGAAGGGAAAACTTTTTTAAATAAAGTGTCTTGAAACAACTTGTGCATTTGTTTGGAGAAAAAAAGCCTGGGAGGAAATCCCTCCCGGCAACACGGGGTGCATGTGGTGCAAAAAAAGACCAATCTAAAAGTGTCGAGACTCCCCGACAATAAAAAGGAGAAACTCACCCTCCTCTAAACTTTCTCTTGTTTTGTCTCTGAAAGTTTCAGATCGAGGCGGAGGCCGTCGTTCCGCCTTGAAATGCAATGGAAACACAAGGATCGCATTAAAGTAAACACAAGGGCGAGAGGGTCACAATAAAAAACAAACATTCTGTGCAAGTGATCTCTCACAATTTGGACTTTTTGAAAAGTGCTCCGGGAGTCCGGCGGCGCGCTGAACTAAAGCGCGACACCATCCGGGACGGGACGGTCCCGATTCCGACACATTCGGTCCCAACTTACCTCCGAATCCGACGAGCTGTTTTGGTTCGTTTCCGATTCATTTACGAGTGAAGATTTGACATCTGCTAAATCCCTTTCTGCCGACGAGTTCTCCGAGATCTTCTCCTCTTGTTCCCCTTCGTCTTTGAAGGAGATCATCTCGTCGTTCGCACCCAGGTCGTCGCCTCCGCCGCCGTTCAGCTGCGGCATTTTTCCCCGAGAAATTTTGGGGGGCGCAAAAAAACACAAAGTTTTAATAAACCCTTGATCTCGGGTGATCTTTAGAATCCCGATTGTTTAAGTTTTAAGCGGTGCTTGTATTGGCGTTTTCCAAGCACTGGCTGGTTGGTATACGAAACTAAAAAAAAAAAAAAAAAAATGAAGGGAATCTTGGCAGAAAAAGACGCCGGAGATGGAGCCTCGCCGCCCGGGTTTAGTGAGTTGAAGTTGGTCGGAGTGCTTTTCCAGTTCAAAGGCGGCGCTGATTGACAGATAGAGGAGGATGGAAATAGAGAGAGTCTGGATTCAGGGATTATTGACAGGGAGAAGCAGGAGAAGGAACTAATGAGATTCAAACAGGGAGGGGACTTGAAGTGACGTTTTCCATAAATAGGAGGAAAAAACGGGAGGCTGTTGGAGGACGCCGAGGAGAACTGTGGCTGTGCTGCGGTGGAGAAAGCGAAGTGAGGGGAATGCTGTTCTGGGGGCGCAGCGCGGCGGAGCCCCTGTTGGCTTTGGCGCTGGAGGAGCGAAAGATAGCGGAAAACAGAGAGAAGTCGCTCGCAGTGTGGAGTGAACGCACACGGGCGGTCTCCCGGTGAAAATGAAAAGAGGGCACTTCCTTAGGCTGTGTCTTCAACCGGTTGCACTGTAGCATTGAACGGGGGGGGGGGGGGGGGGGGGGAAAAGTTTACCTCTCTATCCTTTCTAGTGCAGAATTAAACAGACCCCCCCATCTTGAAAAATATGTATTCGCAATTAGGTTGTATACTCTGTCATGATTATTTGATCAATAGACGGGCCTGCAGTGCTAGATCATCATAGCATGTAGATTAACAGCTTTTGTCTTGTTTTATTGTTAATTGTCTATTTCTTTAGTATCAATTTTTCACGTTTAGAATCGTCCCAGATATATTTTTTCGGCTATTCTATTTTCCATGTTTAGATACAATTCTCTTAATATATTTATTCGACTATCCTATTTTTGACGTTTAGATACAATTCTCCTAGATATATTTATTCGGCTATTCCATTTTTCATGTGAATTGGAGATGCACGTCTGTCCTAAAATTGTGCGTGCGTGTTTTTTGTATTCTTTATTTTCCCCTTTCTCTCCCCTTCTTCGTGGAGGGGGGGGGGGACATACTTGCCTAGCTTGACAGGTATGGTGTCCTATGGGACCAGCTGGGCTGGGCTGCGTTTTCTTCTCTCTCTCTCTCTCTCTCTCTCTCTCTCTCTCTCTCTCTCTCTCTCTCTCTCTCTCTCTCTCTCTCTCTCTCTCTCTCTCTCTCTCTCTCTCTCTCTCTCTCTCTCTCTCTCTCTCTCTCTCTCTCTCTCTCTCTCTCTCTCTCTCTCCAGTAGCTACACGGAAGGAGAAGATGCCACAAATAACTGATGCAATTTCTCACAGGCCCACTGTTATTAGACGAAACAGAAACGGCTAAAATAGCTACAAACGAACATTAGTCTATAGCCTATACCACAGCCTACCTACTGCAACAATTACCACAGGTGACATGGCTACTGTAGACAAATTAGCTTTTTTGCAACATGACTAACTACACAGTAAGACAAGGTATTGAGGTAACATATGCCTATGTAGGATAAACCGACAGCCTACCTTTGTGTGTGTACAGCACGCTTTCCTTTCTTTGTTGCATTTTATTTGGCTATTTTCCCCTTGCATGGCATAAATTACGGCCTCGTTTTGTCAATCAATTAAGGTCACGTGTACATCTGAGCGGATTAATATAATTATTGTGGCTCAGGTAGATAAATGTAGCCTAAACGCTGAGGCCTATACTTTGAAGTATTATTGTTTGAATTTGAAATATTTTATCATTTGTTTCCTGCAGAGATTTGTATAATGTCTTTGTAATAACCACACACACATACACACACAAAATCTATTAATATCCAGCCGACACTGAAGCTATAGAAAAAAAAGTAGATCCGTATTGCTTACCAGTAATACTGTTTGTGTGTGTGTGTGTGTGTGTGTGTGTGTGTGTGTGTGTGTGTGTGTTTGCGTGTGTGCGTGTGTGTGTTGGCAGTGGGCTCAGCACCTGTGAATCAGTAGTCTTATCTAGTGGGTATGAGAAAGGCAGGTTTTCTAGCCAGCATTTGATGGATCACAAAATCAACAATAAAAAAAAAAAAAATGCAATTCCAAGCAATACAGTAAAAAACACATGTAAACAGGTTGACACATTTGACATTTTGAAATGATTGAAATGCAAAAAATAATAATCTAAAAAAATAAACCATTATTCTTGTAGGTAAAATGGAAAATATAAATAATAATTACAAATAATAAAAAGATATTGGGTTAAAATAATATAGCAGAGCTGGTGGCTATTGGTATGAATTGTGTGATAATCCCCCCCCCCTCTGTATCCACCCTGTGTCAAATAGCAGTGATGTAGAATCATTGAACTGAACTGAACTGAATTTGCACTGTGTGGCAGAGATAAGGCTTCTGAATCTGGCTATATCAACACACCTAGACCAGGCAAGACATCCCATCATTCCACTAAATGATCACTGATTTGGCTTAGCTGGACGATGGAGGAAGGCAACATGTGTCTCATCTCGCTGCAGCCAACCCCAATAGTGTTAGATTTAAAAAGGGTTGAAGGAAGGAAGGACTGATGGGAAGGGGAAGAGAAGGGGAAGCAGACAGCAGCGCTAGGCGTGAGAGGAGGAGAGGCGAACGACACGCTGTCTCGGGTTATCAGCCGGTGTTGCCTGTGTCTACAGGCAGACGGGGAGAGAAGAGGCACCCCGTGGCTCGTGGCCCTACAAACCTGAGCCCACACAGACCAGACCAAAGCAGAGGAATTCCAAGCCGGCCTCTCCCCGGATGGGCCCCAGCGGGGGGGGGCTGAGAGTTCACCAGGGTTCAGCGTCGTACTCTGTCCATTGGGGACACCTGCCTCTGATGTCATCCATGGTGATTTTAATCTCGGAGACCTTTTTAATAGGCTGATAGACGACAATGTCGTGAGTGATGACTAGGCACCTTTTATATTGTTATGGCGGACGGCGTTGTCACCGCCAACCATATCCAGGTCAGTTTCCGGCTAGTCGCTGTTTACGACTAAGGTAGCAGTGATTGATTGATTGATTGATTGAACATTTTATTAACAGATTGCAGAATGGGTACAATACAGTACAGCTCAATACACACAATTGTTAAGGGGATGCAGACCAGAGAAAGACTTTCGTCTTGTTTACATCAGGGTCCCCCATTTTCAATTCATAATGAATTGTAAGGGTGCAATTAGCACCGTGCATTCTTTGTGGATCCCGCCCATATGGCGTCACAGACACCATATTTCTACAGGCTACAACATACATCATAATGGTTGGACAGTGGTGTAATGTGACCATATTGACCATAGAGTAGTCTTTTTAGGTCTTGACATTTATGAAAGAGATTTATTTATTTAATTTAAATCAACAGATTTAGATTTGGATCATGTTACACTCTGCATAATTTCCGTAGGAATTTTGACCGCATTTCGTCATTTTGCGCCTATAAATTCAAAACTTTGCAAAATGATCGACCAACATATGGGCGAACGAGCACAAGGTCCTCCATGTGCATGAAGCCGCATAATATTCACTTGCCCATTCTCAATATTTAGTCTTTTTGAATATGAGTCACTAAAGCATGCATAGCTATAAAGGCTTGCATCTGTAATAGACATAATGTTGTAATGTAGGGGTTCCCAACCTTTTTCTGGCAGATGGTCCCATATTGTTGTCCAAAACATTAATGCGACTCCCAGAATTTAAAACACACAAGAACGGTGTCTCTCACATTCTGAGCCCACTGAAGTTAGGTTGTTATCATTTTATTACAGTCATTTTAGTTTATAATTTGGATTTCTTTCTGGGGACTTCATTCTCATATTAGGGGACATGCTGTAAGATGTTCTCAATCTCTCGTGAAGTACTACTAAGCAGAGAGTTATGGGTTTGAACGCTTTGAGGGTACGCTGAAGGTGATCCTTCCAACTACAAGGGGAGGTTTCTGACCATCCTTTCAACGCTGATCTGCTGATTTACTGGTCATTGATTATTCCTTCATGGGCATCACTGAGGATGTTGACAGAACATGTGGTTTTATTTATTCACCAGATTATTGCAGGCTATATTGTTTCATTACGTAATGTTTTTTATTGTTAATGTCTATCTATCCATCTATCATCCTGTCTGTCTATTTAATTATGTGGTCGGCAACCAGTTAATACATGCAAATCAGGACACAGGCTGAAGGGGAGAAAAAGCTTCCGTGAATGTATTTGCTCATCATGATGACATTGGGTCTCATTCCCCAAAATGTTTCAAAGAGTTCTCTTGGAAGACTTATCTTGGAACCGACTGAGACTCAATGACAAGTTCACTCTGAGTCCCCAACGTGCTGGTAATATGTCTTAAGTGGCTCAAACGGTCGCACCTGTGACATCTGCTTGGGGAATGACACCATGTCTTAAACACGAAAGTGTGTTCCCGTCTAGGTCATTTGCATACAAAACAACGCCTCCAGAGCTCCTTATAAGGAAACTAATGACGCAGCCGCGTGAAAATGGAATGCCGGAAGTGCCTTGCGAGTCTTGCGATGCATCAAAATTAGATTAGATTAATGTATTGGCATCATATATAGTACAGCTCGTGGTACACCTGCCGCAGTGCGCGCACGCACACACGCGCGCGCGCAGTACTGTATATGAATGATGAATGAAAACTTTATTTAACAGATTGCAGAATGGGTACAATACAGTACGGCTCAATACACACAATTGTTAAGGGGATGCAGACCAGAGAAAGACGTTTGTCTTGTTTACATAATATATATATATATAGTATAGGCTCACTATTCCATTAATGACTTGTTTCATTAGGATCTAGTAGACACCACACTCATGCTCTGCCCCACGCACAGCACAGGCACAGTCCGCATACAGACTGCACCTACACTGCACGTAGGGCAGAGCACACATATACAGCATCCACCAAATCCCAATGAAACAAGTAACCAGAATATATCAAGCAGTGGCGTCATTTCAGTAAAAGCCAAGGTATGGCGAGGAGGGGGGGCGGGGTAGGGGGGGTTTGCCCCCCTCTGTGGATTTTTTTGTCAAATCAGTTGTGCAATAGTCACTTTTGGTGAGTTGTTTCTATACAATTCACATATGACATTTAGGTATGACAGGACTACACAAGCATTTTTAGTATACAAATGTGTCAACAGACTAAAGCAGGGAACCACAATATTTTGCATACAAATTATGCAGAATGTAATATCATAACTGTCTATTATTTTTCTTGCAATTGAGCCAATTTTCATTAGGTACAGTTCTGAGGTGCATGTGTGTTCAACAGAATGCAGTAACAAAAACACGTTCACAAAATGTATGGGTTACTGAATGCTGAACTGCACTGTTATAATCACTAAGCCATTGTAAGACCTTACTTGTGTCCCTGTATCACTTGTCTCTGCTGCCCTTTGATTAAAAAACGTCTGTATGTCCATTTTCCTTATTTTTTGGCATATTTCAGTTAGTCACAGTAAAAGTCACATAGTAAAAGTGAGATAATTGACAATATCAAAACATGCTAGGGCTGTACCGAATAGTTTGAAGCTTCGTTCATAATGTTGACATTCAAATTCTAAATCAACATAAACAAATTTAACCCATTACCCGCCAAAATCGCTGTTCAGCGTTATTGCCCGCCATGCGTTGTCTGTACAGCGTGTTTCAAGTTCATATTTCATATTTTCGTCATGGAATTCATATTTCACCCACGGAGCCTTGTCATATGCTGCGGGAGCCATCACAACTCTGCAACGCTTCAATACCGCCACCTGGTGGCCGATCGGCGAGTTGCCAAACCGGAAATGCCCGTTTCAGCTCGGTCCGTCCCCTAATTCCGTCCGGCCACTCGTTTATCGTCCCGGGACTCAATCCACACACTGTGGACATGGATTGTTGCCATAACTCAATAAACAACATGATTTGGGCGTATATTAGTATTATACAAACCGGAACTGGATCGCCTCGATCCCCACCACATAACTGGGATCTGTTTGTTCCACTCTCATCGCCCAGCGGTACGAGGAGACTGACGTGAGTTTCAGCGTTTTTCTTTATCATTTTCTATACAAACTGCTCTGATCAATATATCACCCATACTACATAAATCATTTAACGTCGGTCACGGAATTATAAACGTTAATTATGTACAGTTTACATTTTTAATATAGCATGGATCGGTATCAAACTGCATTTGATAATCTAATATATGCATTTATGCCTATATCTCACGTTCTATGAAATACTGCAGAAAATGATAAAAACATATTTATACTCTAGACGGTATTTTCGTATGAATGTGTGAATGAAAAAGTAAAACGTTCCTACATCCTGAACGATAGATAATTGATGTTGAATGGGCCATAGTAATGTCAATTTAGCAATACAATTTAAAAAGTTATAGCCCTGCAAAGAAGGTGAACATCTCCATAGACCAGTGGCGGACTGGGACACAAATTCAGCCCGGGACATTCAGGCGCACCAGCCCACGCACCGGCCCTAGCACCGGCCCCGAAACCGGCCCACACAACGGCCGTTATGAAACACTTGTCCAGTATTAAACAACCCAAGGCTGTGGCTAAGGAGTCAACATCAGGGAGACCAAATCTACACCCCGCCCCTAGATGTGCACTCATGCACAGTGCACACACACACACACACACACACACACACACACACACACACACACACACACACACACACACACACATACACACACACACACACACACACACACACACACACACACACATACATTATACTGTTACTTCCTGTCAATTTTAGTGCCTCATTAGCCTAGGGATTAAGGATACATGAAGTATTAACTACACCATAATAATATTGAGGTTTTGATCCATAGAAAGGTCTGTGCTACACAATTTCAGTTAGATTGGATTTATTGTCCTTTAATTTGGCACTCATGACATTAGTTGCTTGCCGTTTAATCAACATCGAAAGACCCCCCACTTCCTCCCAGACACCCATTCCAAGAGCCTGTTTTCTCTCTCTCTCTCTCTCTCTCTCTCTCTCTCTCTCTCTCTCTCTCTCTCTCTCTCTCTCTCTCTCTCTCTCTCTCTCTCTCTCTCTCTCTCTCTCTCTCTCTGTGTATGTGTTTCTCTGTGTGTGTGTGTCTCTCTCTCTGTGTCTCTCCCTCTCTGTGTGTCTCTCTCTGTGTCTTTCTCTCTGTGTCTCTCTCTCTCTGTCTGTCTGTCTGTCTGTCTGTCTGTCTGTCTGTCTGGACTGGGCTCTCTCTCTCCCCTCAGGATCAGCTGTGCTGGACTGGGCTCTCTCTCTCCCCTCAGGGTCAGCTGTGCTGGACTGGGCGCTCTCTCTTTCCACAGAGTCAACTGCATAAGAAGAACATCAGCAATCAATAATAATGGCTTGAATTCATACAGCGTTTTTCAGCCTTTTGAAAACACCCAAAGTAGTAGTAGTAGTAGTAGTAGTAGTAGTAGTAGTAGTAGTAGTAGTAGTAGTAGTAGTAGTAGTAGTAGTAGTAGTTTATTCAGTCATCATCTCACACAATACAATATACACCATCATTTACCAATATTTGATTTTACAGTGACTGAAAAGGTACAGACTGAAGCATAATGCTTATATATGCCTGTCCTATATTCTTAACAAAAATTACAAAAATTAAGACCCCAAAACAGTATTCTAAAAGAAAATAGCAAAAAAAAACAGTATTATTCACCCTTGTAGTTTTCAAAAATAGCTTTACAAACCATTTTCTTAAAAACCAAAAGCGAATGACTCATTCTTAACTGTATATCAGCATTGTTCCACAAAGCGCTTCACAGAAACCATCAAGCATTCACACTCACACAGTCATACGCTACTGGTGGTCGTGAGCAGCATCAGCAAACACAGCTGCCCTGTGGCAGACTGACGGAATTATGTCTGCTATTCAGCGCCAACCACCATCAACAACCTTCATAAATACATTCAACATTAATGGAATAGGCTAACTACCAACTTAGCTGTAGCAGTTAGCTGTTATATGCAATCACATTTGTTTAACTACGGGGTAGTAGTTAACCTAGTTGTTAGTTTAAGCTAGTTAGCTGTGGTTATTTACAAACATGTAGATGAGACTAATCATATACAGATCGAGAACATGGCTAACAGTTGGGAATTCTAAGGTACATCTTATTTAAGCATGTAAAATGGCAACTAATCAATTCAATCAATTAGATTACCAATATTATATCAACATGAAAATTTGGAAGGGAACATAATAGTATTTTATTTTAGTATTTACTATTATAATATTAGTAGCCGATTAATTTGCAGCCCGTCCTAGGTTCTGATTGGCTCTCTAGGTTAGCACTTTAGCTTCTGATGCTGTGGTGGGCACTAGTCCTAACATTGCTAACTAAACTTTTAGTCAGAGAAAAAACTTCACGAGTCACGACTATTTACGTCCACGTGCTGTAAGGAATCAGGAATACGGAAAGCACATTGTCTTGTAATAGAATGACTGAAATCACTGCAAGAGCTAGTATAGGCTAGCTAGCCCTCATGAACCGGCAGACACCAACAGTAGAATATGCAATAGGCTACTGCACGCACCTGTCATGTTACTGTTGGTTCCTTCCACTTGAACTTCATCATCATTAGCAGCAGCAGCTACTCTAACGCCAGCCCTTCCTCTACTAAACATGTCTGTAATTTTAGAACATTGTTCTGCGTCTTTTACTAGCAATTTTAGTTTTTTAATTCTAGCTTTTTCAGCTCCACCCTTTCTTTTTTTTGCGTTCTCCATTTTTGCGCTTCTAGGCCTATTCGCGGTTGGGAGGAAACGTGAATCTCATTCACTGATGTCTCATGTCTCATTCAAGACTGGCTAACAAAAGCATGTCTTTCACTTAACACCAAGAAAACAGTGTGTATGATGTTCACAAAGTCACCAGTAGAGGTCACTCACTCTAATGTGTTTCTGGGAGAGGCGGAGCTGGACATTGTACATTAATTCAAGTATCTTGGGGTCACATTGGACTCTACATTGACCTTCAAAAAGTCATGTGAAGAAAGTGACAAACACAGTCAAGTTTAACATCGAAAACTTCAGGCAGATCAGGCCCTGCCTGCCAGTTAATGCTGCAAGGATGTTTCTGCATTCAATGATTTTATCACACATCGAGTACTGTTTTATCAACTGGTCTCTTTCATATGTCACTACTTTTACACCAATATAATTACTCTACAAAAAAGCCATAAAATGTACCTTCATGTACAAGGTTCTGCATGGACTTGCCCCTCCCCCATTGAATGAGTTCATCCAACAGAAAGCAGACACTGGCATTACCACCAGGGCCATCAGTAGAGGGGACTGTAATGTGCCTTTTCGGTATACTACCTTTGCAAAAACTGTGTTCTCTGTTAAAGGTGGTAACTACTGGAATAGCCTACCAGTTGTGATTAGAGAGTGCCCTACATACTCCATGTTCAAGACCCATCTTAAACTGCATCTTAAGGCAAACCAGAACTGTGATCATTTTTAATCTGATTTAGTTTATGCAACTTGTTTATTGTTTTATTGCCGGCCCACACACTGGCCCACACACCGGCCCACATAATGGCCCACACACCGGCCCACATACGGCCCACACACTGGCCCACACACTACACCGGCCCACACACTACACCGGCCCACACACCGGCCCACATTAGTGGCCCACACACTGGCCCACACACTGGCCCACACACCGGCCCACACACTGGCCCACATACTGGCCCACACACCGGCCCACATACTGGCCCACACACTGGCCCACACACCGGCCCACACACTGGCCCACATTAGTGGCCCACACACCGACTCACACACTGGCCCACACACCGGCCCACACACTGGCCCACATACTGGCCCACACACCGGCCCACACACCGGGCCACACACTGGCCCACACACCGGCCCACACACTGGCCCACATTAGTGGCCCACACACCGACTCACACACTGGCCCACACACTGGCCCACATTAGTGGCCCACACACCGACTCACACACTGGCCCACACACTGGCCCACACACCGGCCCACATTAGTGGCTCACACACTGGCCCACACACTGACCCAAAAATAAAAATTATAATTTTTTATTTTATTTTTTTACCAGCCCACTTTGGTTCCGGCCCATCGGGATTCGTCCCGAACGTCCCAATGGCCAGTCCGCCACTGCCATAGACAAATAGCGCTGGCAGAGAATGGTTTAGGATGATCAAAGTGGTGGCAGAGAATGGGTTAATTATAAAAATAAAATACAAATTATTTAACCATTTTAATTTGCCAAGGTATGGCGAGTGCCATACCTTGCCATACCAAAATGACGCCCCTGATATCAAGCCTATACCGTTCAGTCATCAGACACGTAGGCCATACTGGCGCACACAAGACTTGTTATGGAATATTAATGCAGTCTATTTCCACCGATTAGCTTTAGTTCCTATTTATTTATTTATCCACTGTCATTTCAGTGTTGGTGTATAGGCTATATAGTGTATTTCAATATACGTTTAATTGATTAATGATATATTCGAAGAAATGCAGGTTTATATCAAACAAAGGTCTGTCCCATTGTATACCATTAAAACAGATATGTAACAAATAAGAAATACAAATTCCACAGAAGGCATTAAATAATTATAATTTTCAATCATTTCACAATAATTGTGTTTGAATATCTGAGTAAGTAATTATACATTTGTCCAAAATAGCTGGTTCAGATATGGTTAATCCAGCTGCCCTGTGATCAGATGAATCCATATAATTTATTTTTCCGATATCAAATGCATAATTTCTTATCATACAAATATTGTCATATTTATTTTAATTATGATTAAGTAATTCATTCCAAGGAGGCCTGTAGCGTTGACATGAAGGAATCACTATGAGAACACAGTCTGTCAAGTTAATACAATTTTCAATTAGTCAATCAATCATAAGTGTGCTCCTCTGATCTCAGGAAAAATTGGGGAATCGCGCTACCAGCCCTAATATGTCTTAAATGGGCAGAAATCTGCCTAAGAGGAAATTTTTGGTTGTAAATCCGTTCGGGAATGAGACCCATTGTATTTTGACTTTGAGATAATTAGAAAAGTAACATATACGTTTCTTAATTATAGATTATGTACAGTACCATGTATGTTTCCTAATTCCAGTATATGTACTGTAACATGTACGTTTCTTAATTACAGTATATGTACAGTAACATGTTAGTTTTTCTTAAGTACGGTACATGTACAATAACGTGCACATTTCTTAATTACGGTATATGTACAGTAACATGTACATTTCTTAACTATGGTATACGTACACTAATATGTACGTTAATTACAGTATATGTACAGTAACATGTAAGTTAATTACAGTATATGTACAGTAACCTGTAAGTTAATTACAGTATATGTACAGTAACATGTAAGTTAATTACAGTATATGTACAGTAACATGTAAGTTAATTATGGTATATGTATAGTAACATGTACATTTATTATGGTATATGTACAGTAACATGTAAGTTAATTACAGTATTTGTACAGTAACATGTGAGTTAATTACAGTATATGTACATTAACATGTATGTTAATTATGGTATATGTACAATAACATGTAAGTTAATTACGGTATATGTACAATAACATGTAAGTTAATTATGGTATATGTACAGTAACATGTAAGTTAATTACGGTATATGTATAGTAGCATGTAAGTTAATTACAGTATATGTACAGTAACATGTTCGTTTCTTAAGTACGGTACATGTACAATAACGTGCATGTTTCTTAATTACGGTATATGTACAGTAACATGTATGTTTCTTAATTATGGTATATGTACAGTAACATGTATGTTTCTTAATTACGGTATATGTACAGTAACATGTAAGTTAATTACAGTATATGTACAATAACATGTAAGTTAATTACAGTATTATGTGCAGTAACATGTAAGTCAATTAATTATTGTATTGTGTACAGTAACATGTAAGTTAATTACGGTATATGTACAGTATCATGTAAGTAAATTACAGTATATGTACAGTAACATGTAAGTTAATTACAGTATATGTACAGTAACATGTTCGTTTCTTAAGTACGGTACATGTACAATAACGTGTACGTTTCTTAATTACGGTATATGTACAGTAACATGTATGTTTCTTAATTATGGTATATGTACAGTAACATGTATGTTTCTTAATTACGGTATATGTACAGTAACATGTAAGTTAATTACAGTATATGTACAATAACATGTAAGTTAATTACAGTATTATGTGCAGTAACATGTAAGTCAATTAATTATTGTATTGTGTACAGTAACATGTAAGTTAATTACGGTATATGTACAGTATCATGTAAGTAAATTACAGTATATGTACAGTAACATGTAAGTTAATTACAGTATATGTACAGTAACGTGTAAGTGAATTATGGTATATGTATAGTAACATACGTTTCTTAATTACGGTATATGTACACTAACATGTATGTTTCTTAATTACAGTATAATGTACAATATGTTCACTCACACATTCACACACAGACGGCGGAGGCAACCATGCAAGGTGCCAACCTGCTCATCGGGAACAATTAGGGGTTAAGTGCCTTGCTTAAGGACACTTCTACATGCTGCCCAGGAGAAGCGTGAATTGAACCGGGAAACTTCCTATCACCAGACGACTGCTCTACCTCCTGGGCCACTGTTATGTGCACAGCTGTCTTTGCATTGAGCGACATTGCAAAATTATGAAACTGTAGAAACTGCTGTTTCCATTAAAATCTGAAAAATGATCTTTTGACCTTGAACATGTGTTTTTTATTTATTTTTTATATACTTTATTAATCCACAAGGGGAAATTATTCCTCTGCATTTGACCCATCCTAACCACTTAGGAGCAGTGCGTGGCGACAGACAGGCATCCAGGGACCAACTCCAGTTGTAATGCCAGTACCTTAGTCAATAGCAGGAGTGTGCATGTCTTTTGGTTGTGGGAGGAAACTGGAGTACCTGGAGGAAACCCACGCAAACATGGAGAAAACATGCAACTGCACACAGAAAATCCCCCCATCAGGTTAGAGCCTGAGACCTTCTGGCAGTGAAAAGATGTCGTCTTAGAATCTTATTTAGCTAACCTCTGTTAAAGGTCTCATACGGTAGCTAACCTCTGGTAAACCTCTCTTACGGTAGCTCTAACCTCTGTTATTGATTGATTGATTGAAAACTTTTATTAACAGATTGCAGAATGGGTACAATACAGTACGGCTCAATACAAAACAACTGCTAAGAGGATGCAGACCAGAAAAAGACTTTCGTCTTGTTTATATCGGGGTGCCCCATTTTCAATTCATCAGGACATTTATGACATACAAGACATACAGGGCCCCGTTTCATGTACCGGGATAACTGAGTTAGCCGGATAACTTTAGCTGGATAACTGGGTTAGCCTGACTTTCCGATTTCATGTACCTGGATTTTCCAAATCACCATGACAACATATCCAAAAGTTTGAGCCTGGTCGAAAGCAGAGTTCAAGTTCAAGTTAGCCTGAACTATCGCCACGCCCCCGCAAAGAAGTGACAGCCCGTTTCCTGAAACTATTCCCACAGTCTACGATCTGCATTATACCATTCTGAATTACGTTTTTGTGCTCCATTCTTCCAGAGGGGGCTTTTGAAATGTAAAATAGACCCAAAATGCTGATATTAAATTCACTTTGTCCTAAATAATGCACGTTATATATACCGTGGCGACGGTGGCGCTCGCTCGTGCGATGTACACATGATGTGGTTATTTTAATTGTAACTGGGATTAAGATGTCTGATGAGATGCGCTGTTTGACGGATTTGAGAAATTGAATGAGCCGTTGACGTCACATTAATGAATGAGGATAAAGAGATAAACTTCATTCAAAACAAAGGATATTCTAAACACGGGTCTCTCGTTCATTAATGTATAAACAATGAATTTATCCCATCTGGCCCAGTGGCCCAGCGGTAGTGCTCAAGCCTCCCAATCCACCGACCGGGGTTCAAATCCCCGTGTTTCCAATATGATTTTTTTGAATATAATATTAATGATTATACGCCAAAGTAGCCTGGTTTTAAGTTAAAATATTATAAATCTACATGCATTGAGGATGTCATTCTTTATATAGCTCTCAACGTGCACCAAATTGAATTATTCCTATATTGCAAAAAGAAGGACCCCGGTCTTGAACCCGGGTCGTCCGTGTGGAAGTCAAAAGCACAACCCGTTGGACCACATTGGAGATAAGTTAAATATTGACTATACATCAATCAATGGGTAAGAAAGCCGTCTCGTAATTCTGTATAACAGTTAACTAGTTATTTTCGCTAGCAAGATCTCATTTGATTATTCAATCCAGCAGGCAAGTTTAAAGAAATATAATCTGATTGATTGAGGT
>NC_140174.1:79810859-79818359 GCF_963971535.1 Notolepis coatsorum | reverse complement strand
GTGCTAAGAACAGGTCAAGACAGACATGATGAATGGCGACACGCTGCTTTTCATATCTCCTGCCTCTGTAAGTATTGGCTTCAAACCCGGGACCTGACTGTCTCCAGAACTCATCCAGCCCCGACGGGAAGAAATCCTGAAACACACAGCATCGTGGGAACCATATTAGGACAAACAAGTGAGCTGTCCACTCTGGGGCGTCCAAAACAAACAGCCCGGCCTTTTTCAGAAAGGGACGCTATAGTCATTAATCAGGGTCCTGGGGGCAGGTCTTCAACTCTCTAAACACGGACTCCACCTGAGAGCCTATGTACTCCGCTGTCGTTCCAGGCCTGCGGTCGGCATGTCGCCATTGGCCTTGGCGTCAGAGACACATGCCGCTCACCTGTTTGCCTGTCTGTCACGGCAGCATCTCGCAGGGAGGGGTGAGCCAAAAGCATCTCTGTTGACTTTGAAATGTTAGCTACGGGTCACGGGCTGTTTACTATCTATCTATCTATCTATCTATCTATCTATCTATCTATCTATCTATCTATCTATCTATCTATCTATCTATCTATCTATCTATCTATCTATCTATCTATCTATCTATCTATCTATCTATCTATCTATCTATCTATCTATCTATCTATCTATCTATCTATCTATCTATCTATCTATCTATCTATCTATCTATCTATCTATCTATCTATCTATCTATCTATCTATCTATCTATCTATCTATCTATCTATCTATCTATCTATCTATCTATCTATCTATCTATCTATCTATCTATCTATCTATCTATCTATCTATCTATCTATCTATCTATCTATCTATCTATCTATCTATCTATCTATCTATCTATCTATCTATCTATCTATCTATCTATCTATCTATCTATCTATCTATCTATCGATCGATCGATCGATCGATCGATCGATCTATCGATCTATCGATCGATCGATCGATCGATCGATCGATCGATCGATCGATCGATCTATCTATCTATCTATCTATCTATCTATCTATCTATCTATCTATCTATCTATCTATCTATCTATCTATCTATCTATCTATCTATCTATCTATCTATCTATCTATCTATCTATCTATCTATCTATCTATCTATCTATCTATCTATCTATCTATCTATCTATCGATCGATCGATCGATCGATCGATCGATCGATCGATCGATCTATCTAT
This sequence comes from Notolepis coatsorum, assembly GCF_963971535.1. NCBI lineage: Eukaryota > Metazoa > Chordata > Actinopteri > Aulopiformes > Paralepididae > Notolepis > Notolepis coatsorum. Next base: position 79,817,171 of record NC_140174.1, on the reverse strand, counting down.
CTATCTATCTATCTATCTATCTATCTATCGATCGATCGATCGATCGATCGATCGATCTATCTATCTATCTATCTATCTATCTATCTATCTATCTATCTATCTATCTATCTATCTATCTATCTATCTATCTATCTATCTATCTATCTATCTATCTATCTATCTATCTATCTATCTATCTATCTATCTATCTATCTATCTATCTATCTATCTATCTATCTATCTATCTATCTATCTATCTATCTATCTATCTATCTATCTATCTATCTATCTATCGATCGATCGATCGATCTATCTATCTATCTATCTATCTATCTATCTATCTATCTATCTATCTATCTATCTATCTATCTATCTATCTATCTATCTATCTATCTATCTATCTATCTATCTATCTATCTATCTATCTATCTATCTATCTATCTATCTATCTATCTATCTATCTATCTATCTATCTATCTATCTATCTATCTATCTATCTATCTATCTATCTATCTATCTATCTATCTATCTATCTATCTATCTATCTATCTATCTATCTATCTATCTATCTATCTATCTATCTATCTATCTATCTATCTATCTATCTATCTATCTATCTATCTATCTATCTATCTATCTATCTATCTATCTATCTATCTATCTATCTATCTATCTATCTATCTATCTATCTATCTATCTATCTCTTGCCCTCTCTCCCTCTCTCCCTCTTTCCGTCTGTCTGTCTGTCTGTCTGTCTGTCTGTCTGTCTGTCTGTCTGTCTGTCTGTCTGTCTGTCTGTCTGTCTGTCTGTCTGTCTGTCTGTCTGTCTGTCTGTCTGTCTGTCTGTCTGTCTGTCTGTCTGTCTGTCTGTCTGTCTGTCTGTCTGTCTGTCTGTCTGTCTGTCTGTCTGTCTGTCTGTCTGTCTGTCTGTCTGTCTGTCTGTCTGTCTGTCTGTCTGTCTGTCTGTCTGTCTGTCTGTCTGTCTGTCTGTCTGTCTGTCTGTCTGTCTGTCTGTCTGTCTGTCTGTCTGTCTGTCTGTCTGTCTGTCTGTCTGTCTGTCTGTCTGTCTGTCTGTCTGTCTGTCTGTCTGTCTGTCTGTCTGTCTGTCTGTCTGTCTGTCTGTCTGTCTGTCTGTCTGTCTGTCTGTCTGTCTGTCTGTCTGTCTGTCTGTCTGTCTGTCTGTCTGTCTGTCTGTCTGTCTGTCTGTCTGTCTGTCTGTCTGTCTGTCTGTCTGTCTGTCTGTCTGTCTGTCTGTCTGTCTGTCTGTCTGTCTGTCTGTCTGTCTGTCTGTCTGTCTGTCTGTCTGTCTGTCTGTCTGTCTGTCTGTCTGTCTGTCTGTCTGTCTGTCTGTCTGTCTGTCTGTCTGTCTGTCTGTCTGTCTGTCTGTCTGTCTGTCTGTCTGTCTGTCTGTCTGTCTGTCTGTCTGTCTGTCTGTCTGTCTGTCTGTCTGTCTGTCTGTCTGTCTGTCTGTCTGTCTGTCTGTCTGTCTGTCTGTCTGTCTGTCTGTCTGTCTGTCTGTCTGTCTGTCTGTCTGTCTGTCTGTCTGTCTGTCTGTCTGTCTGTCTGTCTGTCTGTCTGTCTGTCTGTCTGTCTGTCTGTCTGTCTGTCTGTCTGTCTGTCTGTCTGTCTGTCTGTCTGTCTGTCTGTCTGTCTGTCTGTCTGTCTGTCTGTCTGTCTGTCTGTCTGTCTGTCTGTCTGTCTGTCTGTCTGTCTGTCTGTCTGTCTGTCTGTCTGTCTGTCTGTCTGTCTGTCTGTCTGTCTGTCTGTCTGTCTGTCTGTCTGTCTGTCTGTCTGTCTGTCTGTCTGTCTGTCTGTCTGTCTGTCTGTCTGTCTGTCTGTCTGTCTGTCTGTCTGTCTGTCTGTCTGTCTGTCTGTCTGTCTGTCTGTCTGTCTGTCTGTCTGTCTGTCTGTCTGTCTGTCTGTCTGTCTGTCTGTCTGTCTGTCTGTCTGTCTGTCTGTCTGTCTGTCTGTCTGTCTGTCTGTCTGTCTGTCTGTCTGTCTGTCTGTCTGTCTGTCTGTCTGTCTGTCTGTCTGTCTGTCTGTCTGTCTGTCTGTCTGTCTGTCTGTCTGTCTGTCTGTCTGTCTGTCTGTCTGTCTGTCTGTCTGTCTGTCTGTCTGTCTGTCTGTCTGTCTGTCTGTCTGTCTGTCTGTCTGTCTGTCTGTCTGTCTGTCTGTCTGTCTGTCTGTCTGTCTGTCTGTCTGTCTGTCTGTCTGTCTGTCTGTCTGTCTGTCTGTCTGTCTGTCTGTCTGTCTGTCTGTCTGTCTGTCTGTCTGTCTGTCTGTCTGTCTGTCTGTCTGTCTGTCTGTCTGTCTGTCTGTCTGTCTGTCTGTCTGTCTGTCTGTCTGTCTGTCTGTCTGTCTGTCTGTCTGTCTGTCTGTCTGTCTGTCTGTCTGTCTGTCTGTCTGTCTGTCTGTCTGTCTGTCTGTCTGTCTGTCTGTCTGTCTGTCTGTCTGTCTGTCTGTCTGTCTGTCTGTCTGTCTGTCTGTCTGTCTGTCTGTCTGTCTGTCTGTCTGTCTGTCTGTCTGTCTGTCTGTCTGTCTGTCTGTCTGTCTGTCTGTCTGTCTGTCTGTCTGTCTGTCTGTCTGTCTGTCTGTCTGTCTGTCTGTCTGTCTGTCTGTCTGTCTGTCTGTCTGTCTGTCTGTCTGTCTGTCTGTCTGTCTGTCTGTCTGTCTGTCTGTCTGTCTGTCTGTCTGTCTGTCTGTCTGTCTGTCTGTCTGTCTGTCTGTCTGTCTGTCTGTCTGTCTGTCTGTCTGTCTGTCTGTCTGTCTGTCTGTCTGTCTGTCTGTCTGTCTGTCTGTCTGTCTGTCTGTCTGTCTGTCTGTCTGTCTGTCTGTCTGTCTGTCTGTCTGTCTGTCTGTCTGTCTGTCTGTCTGTCTGTCTGTCTGTCTGTCTGTCTGTCTGTCTGTCTGTCTGTCTGTCTGTCTGTCTGTCTGTCTGTCTGTCTGTCTGTCTGTCTGTCTGTCTGTCTGTCTGTCTGTCTGTCTGTCTGTCTGTCTGTCTGTCTGTCTGTCTGTCTGTCTGTCTGTCTGTCTGTCTGTCTGTCTGTCTGTCTGTCTGTCTGTCTGTCTGTCTGTCTGTCTGTCTGTCTGTCTGTCTGTCTGTCTGTCTGTCTGTCTGTCTGTCTGTCTGTCTGTCTGTCTGTCTGTCTGTCTGTCTGTCTGTCTGTCTGTCTGTCTGTCTGTCTGTCTGTCTGTCTGTCTGTCTGTCTGTCTGTCTGTCTGTCTGTCTGTCTGTCTGTCTGTCTGTCTGTCTGTCTGTCTGTCTGTCTGTCTGTCTGTCTGTCTGTCTGTCTGTCTGTCTGTCTGTCTGTCTGTCTGTCTGTCTGTCTGTCTGTCTGTCTGTCTGTCTGTCTGTCTGTCTGTCTGTCTGTCTGTCTGTCTGTCTGTCTGTCTGTCTGTCTGTCTGTCTGTCTGTCTGTCTGTCTGTCTGTCTGTCTGTCTGTCTGTCTGTCTGTCTGTCTGTCTGTCTGTCTGTCTGTCTGTCTGTCTGTCTGTCTGTCTGTCTGTCTGTCTATCTATCTATCTATCTATCTATCTATCTATCTATCTATCTATCTATCTATCTATCTATCTATCTATCTATCTATCTATCTATCTATCTATCTATCTATCTATCTATCTATCTATCTATCTATCTATCTATCTATCTATCTATCTATCTATCTATCTATCTATCTATCTATCTATCTATCTATCTATCTATCTATCTATCTATCTATCTATCTATCTATCTATCTATCTATCTATCTATCTATCTATCTATCTATCTATCTATCTATCTATCTATCTATCTATCTATCTATCTATCTATCTGGGCGAACACAATGTCAACGAACATTATTGCTTATTTAGAATGAGAAGAGATACATTATTGGAGTTTTCTTCAGAAAAACATTGAACTTTGTGAAGGGATGGAGGCAAGCTCTTGCTGCACCATGCTGTAGTAATAATAATAATACATACTGTAGTAATAATAATAATAATAATAATAATAATAATAATAATAATAATAATAATAATAATAATAATAATAATAATAATAATAATAAACTTTATTTGTATAGCACCTTTCATACAAGAAACAGCAGAAAACAATGCAGACGGGCGGCTGGGTAGCGTAGAGGTCTAAGCACTCGCCTACCACTGCAGATACTCTTGGTTCGAATCCAGCTGTCAACGGTACCTCCGGCTTGGTCAGTCGTCCCTACGAACACAGTTGGCAGCCAGTTGGGTCATTTCAGTCCTGGTCATTGCAAACAGCGACTCCTGCCTGTTCAGCAGGGAGGGGATCTGGGGGAGATAGCATGAACCTTTTACCTTCTCCCAGTGAAACTCCTCGCTGTCAGGTGAAAAGAAGCGGCTGGCGACTCCACACATATTCTACATCACATAAAGGAGGCATGTGGTAGTCTACACCCTCCCCAGCTGACAGTGGGGCAGCGTGCGCAATCAGGAAGGGAATTGGCCTAAGGACTAAATTGGGGGATGGGAGAAAAATATAAAAAGGCAAACAAACAAAACAATGTTCAGAGACAGGGAAGGAGAATATAACTTAAGAGGGAGAGGGAATCTTAAACAACCAATGGTACACACTACGCTGAAAAGCATGTGCATATCGGTGTGTGGAGTGAAGTTGTGGAATAATTTACCTGAATACATCAAACTGAGTAAACATGTGGCACAATTTAAAAAGCAGCTAAAAAAATATACATTAGAGAAATACAGAAATTAGTAATGAGGATAAACAAAGTTATGTTATATTGTGTTATGTAGTGCTGTACTATATTCACTGCTGTCAAGTGAATCAAGTTTAATTTTTTATAATATAAGTAAAAGTATATTCTATATTGTAATATACTAAATTATGTTATATCTAGTAAAATTAATGGAAGAACAAACATAAATGTAAGGGGGTAGGGATCAATAAGCCTAGCTTCCCTCTACTCCTTTTTTGGACATGTCTGCTAACCAAACACATTGCTCTTGACCTTTTGTTTATAATTCATTTTTTTTTTTTTTTTTTACTGTTTTTTTTACTGTTTTTTAATTTGTTGTTATGATTGTTTGGTTTGACGGAACAAGATACCGTGATTTGTTTGGAGAAATATGGAGAAGTACATGTTCAAAAATAAATGTTTCATTCATTCATTCATTCATTCATTCATTCATTCATTCATTCATTCATTCATTCATTCATTCATTCAATGTAGACAATAACAATACAATAAAAGAAAAGAAAAGAAAATTTTAAATGGGTGCTTGTTGGAGCATGCTATAGTGGGTCATAAATATGTACCCCCAATGAATGAAGGACATAATGTACACGTATGTTTTATGTTGTCTGTTGTGGCCTTTTCAGGATGTGTGACTCACTTGTGACTCACAAGTGCTTACTTGCAGTTTGTGGTTTTCATTGAGATTGATATACCTTTAGCATACACAAGTTCTTTCCAATAGAAAACGCTATTGTTTACGTTAGGTAGTCCACAATTCAAAACCGAAACTCTGACTGCCCAACCAGAAGTCTGCAAATCCTATTATGAAAAAACGCAACTGCGTAACACTAGCTGGTTACTGGAAACAAGAGGTGCGCTGGTGGGTGAGGTTCAGCCAAGAGGGCGACCTATGGCCACGCTCACTATACACATCACAAAATGAACTCTGCACTCCCAAAATGTCTAATTTATGTTGTCATTTTCTAATTTATATCATTGCTCCAAGCTGTTGCCAGGTAAAACAATTGGGCTGTTGATGAGATCGCATTGGGTAAGGTTTGGCCATTGCACTTTGGTTGTGCTGACCCCTGTGTGTTGATGAGATCGGCCATTGCACTTTGGTTGTGCTGACCCATGTGAATGCAAGTGAAAGCCATATTTGTCGCCCTCTGTCAGTAAGAAGATGTACCATAAACTCTCCACAGAAGGACTACATGAAAGTCAGTGGAGAATGTTGGAAATGAATTCCCCCAAAATACTTCTCGTCGCCTGATGTGCAACCCACACACTCATCCTTGTGCCTTTAACGCTCTATGCCAAAGCACAGGCTCAATAGTTTGCGAGATATTGCGCAGATTCACACATGCACACACACACAGATGCTACTGAATGCATATCGTCCTTGGATAGGCTCTGCCTACCATGGTCATAACAATAGAAATTGCATATAAATAGCAGCATAAACAAGAAAAAAATAGCTCTAATTTACAATACAATAATAACAGTGTGGATGTAGTGGTTGCAAAGTGGCAGGATGCGTTAAAAAGCTAAGGTGAAGAGGTTTTTAGTTTACTTTTGAAAATTAGCTAGGGAGGCTAATAAAAAAAAGTGAATAAAA
>NC_140174.1:79795885-79810659 GCF_963971535.1 Notolepis coatsorum | reverse complement strand
CCCCAATTTATTGCGCGTCGTTTTTTGCGAAGGTGCTGCTGTAGTGGCGCCAGTAACGCAGGTCTATTTATAGAGAACGCAGCTTTAGCGTCACAGCAGTGACCAAAAAAACACAGGAATTCAACAAAACCCAAACTGCAGCACACTGTCGACGGGAGGATTTCCAGCCGAGGATTTCCAGCAGTTGGAATGTCAATCACCGTTTGAGACTCGACTCTCTCTTACCTCTTCAATGGATCCTAATCAAAAAGGTGGAGCGCACTAATCAGTGCAACTTAGATGTCTTATCTGACGCGCAATCTACTTCTAAACAAGCGGTCATAAATCATTCAAAGTTCTTTTCAAGCGCATCGTGAGTAAAGGCCTACATTCTGACACGTCTTTGATTTTTAACATCAGTCCGGCCCCATCCGCGCTCGGGCATCTCTGACGGCTCCGACTCAAATGCCTTTAAATTGGCTAACCGCTTGCCCTCCTTCTGTGTTTAGGGTCTTGTTTAAACTTGGCTCGCCCGAGCGTCTCTTTAATGTCTGTGCCCTCCGCTAATGAAGTTCTATACTTTATTTATGAGACAAACATGGCCCACGGTTGTGGAGGGTGCGTGTGGCAAATAGCTCAGCGTGTCCACAGAGCATCCTCGATATCCCTCCAAGGGCCCTCACTGCTTTTGGCAAGCCTTTGTTTTTCGCTAAATACACTAGAGACGTAGGGGAGCTTTATTCTTTAAAAAATGATTTTTTTTATAAAACAGACTAAAATCTCAGAAAATGGTGGTCTCTGTGAAGATTCATCACTGCTCTGAACTAAGAGTAGTCTCTTTTTTCCCTCTCCCCTTAAATGTAAATGACCTCATCGCACCCTGGCTTTTTTTGTTCCTGGTCATTAAGAGAAATATTGTCGATGCCAAAGTGAATGGGGGCAAAGCTGGAGCCGGAATGCACATCTCTTTGTTCAGAATCTATCTCTTTGAAAATAATTATTTTTTTCCTCAAGTTCTCTTTTCCCCCCATTGGTCAATTACAGTGCTTACAGGGCTACTGTGGATCGGGGGAAATGCAACTTTGAATTACTGCAAAATAACGACACTCGCTAAGGAGAAGGGGAAGAAATTGGTCTTTCTTAGATGTCTGAGGAGAGTAGAGGTTTGTGGCACAAGGAAAAGCTATTTACAGAATGACTAGAGAGCGTCTGATTGGAGAAACACTTACCGTTCCAATTATTCTGGTGTAACCTCTCTACCACACCTCTGCCTTTGAAATCTCAAAGCTTTGTCACAGGGAACAATTTCCAACGCCATTTTCCTGAATAAAGCCCAGGTGCACTTCTCATATTTGTATTTATTTTTTTGTTGTGAAAGAAAAGGAACTAAACGGGGACCTTTGTTGGAGTACAAAAGTAAAATGCTTCTGCGCTTTGTGAGGCGAAGCGGATCCCGGTGCTTAAAAGTAGTGTTTCTCCACCGGATAAATCAAAAGCAAGGCCTGTGTAGATCTAAATACAGGAGGGTTCTGCTTCCACCGTCTGGAGAACAGTGTTGTGATGTGCCGTTTGTGGCACCGTCCACACGAGGAAACACACAGGGGAAATGGAAGGTCTGGAAAAGCGGAACACAAAGGGATGAGGTCAGGGCAGAACGAGGGGAGTTGGAAGAGAAACTTATGTTGGACCAGATCCGATACAGGGCTAGCTGGGTGCTGGTTCATGGTGGGTTAGGGTTAGGGTTACAGATCCGATACAGAGAGTCTGGCGGCAGCCTGTGGGAGGACAGGGCTAGTTGGGTGCTGCGGTGGGTTTCTTCACTCTCTGACACCTCGGCTGAGCTTTCGCTTTTGTTTCGACTGTATATATTCCATGTGTGTCTATGTTGATCCAGCTGACCCCGTGTCTCTGCCATTTCAGGTTGTGCATCTGAGCGGAGGGCTGGTATCGACAGCAGGGTGACGAGGGGGGGGGGGGGGGTCGTGGATTAAACACACAGGGCATGCGGCTTCCCCATCAAACCCCAAACACACCCCCACAGCTGGCGTGGACCGGGCAAAGTGTGTGGGACCGCGGGGCGGGATAAACAGGAATTGTTCTCAGTTAGCCGCACGCACAGTGGATGAGACGGGCAACGGAGGGTCACGGAGGGTGACCCCTCGCAGGGGTGAGAACCAGCGGGCCCGGGAGGTGGCGTCAGGCCACGGCCCATTTCTTTAACTCGGACCAAGGCGTGTGACAAAAACATCAAACCCCGGCTACTCAACTGAAAGATATGACTGAATGGAATAATAAAAAAATAAAAACACACAGGAGCTGTGGCAGAGTTCCACACTGTGGAGATATTCACCGCTGCTGCCGGATCGTACGCGGCGGAAATTATTTTAAGCCGAGAATGCAGATCGTATGAATTTGCGAGCGCTTTACCGCGAACATCAAAACGGCGGTGGTCTGCATTCGCGGCAACCCCCCCCCCCCCCCCCCCCCCCCCCCCCCCACCCCCCCCCCAAACTTTTTCAAACTACGGCAAGAAGCCACAGAGAACCCGGTTGACGCTTCAAGAATGATCAGATACATCTCTGAGGAATACACAGCGCCGCAATAACCTGGTGACAGCCAGGAGGGGAGACAGGAAGGGGGGGATGGGGGGATAATATGCTACTGTAACTGGTTAAATCTATTTAAGATCCAAATGAGATGAAAACTAACCTTGATAATAATAAGGGTGGGGGGAGCTTTGGTGTTATTTTTATTTTATGGATGGTTTATTTAGAAAGTGATATTATACTGTTCTCGTTTTCTCTTTGCTCTCGGAATTAAGAACTTGTAGAGGAATCACTGACTGTGTTTATTTACACAGACTCCCTGTTTGTTTGTGTTGCTAAAACAATGCAGCTGCATGCAGGTTTTTCTTCTTCTCCCAGAGCAGAGCGAGAATCTCTCTCTCTCTCTCTCTCTCTCTCTCTCTCTCTCTCTCTCTCTCTCTCTCTCTCTCTCTCTCTCTCTCTCTCCTCTTTGATGTTCTCCTGAAAATGTCACCAGTCATCAAGGCGGGAGTTCTCTCTCTCTCTCTCTCTCTCTCTCAACCAATCCAAACAGAATGCGTACATACCAGTTTCTACTGCTATCTGGTAGCCGGCCTCCAGTCTCCGCGATGACCTTTCCAGCTTCTCTGTGTTGTCCAACAGATGTGCTCTCTGCAACGAATGGGGAGGACGGGGGGGACGGGGGGGGGGGGGGGGGGATAGGAACAAAAAAATAATAATAATAAAAGATCATGATTGAGAGGCTGGGAAGCATTCCACAGAAACATATCAACGCTTTCACCACAAAACAGAAGGACAGAAGCAGCGTAAACAAAGCCTCACGGACAGGTTGTGTGCAAGGAGCTGATGGGATATAGTGTCCTGTTGTGTGGCACGTGGCTCCGACTTGAAAATGAGAAGTGATGTGAGGCTTTTATTATATTCCAAATAAAATAAGTCTGGTTAATAGACTGACACCCCCAAAGTCAGTCGCACTAGCTAAGCAATAATGTTGTTGACGGAAGACTCAGACTGTCGCCTGTGATGTTGGATCGAGTTAAATAAATGGCCCTCCGAAGACATAATACTGTATCTGTTTCTGTCTTTTGTATAAGTGAATGAAAGAGAAATTAGAGGCTTCAGTTGCCTCTCTGCTCGCTGTCCACTTCAGCACCACGGACAGTGGCAAGCCACACTGCGCCCAGTCTGTATTTCAGTACACAATGGAACCCGACCCCATTCAAGCCTGGGATAAGTCAGAGAAATGACAGCCCGGCCGGTACCTAGTGGATCAGGCCCAATTGGGTTTTGGTAATAATAATAATCAAAGCTCTACACTGGAGGTGTGTAAACATGCCCTTGTGCTTCAATTTGAGTGGTCAACACAATCTGCCTGTCAAGTAAAGCAGGTTGGACTTATTACAACTTCACCAAAACCAAAAATTAACCTTAACATGGATATAAACATTGCGAGAGCAAAGAGAACGGTGCAAAATAGATAACAACAATAACAAAAGAAATCGTATTTGTGTGGAAATGTGAATATAAACAAAAGTTGGACTTAAGGATTAAAGATTGACGTCAAAATCAAACACTACTTTATTTACCTGATGCAATTTTGATTTTGGAATAAATAATTGCTTTTCAGAAAGTTGGTTGCTAAGTGTAGCATGTTCATGGCCAGAGAGACTGGTGTGTAAAGGTTAGTTATACAAGTGGTGCGAGGTGGCCTTCAATCCGTTGCTGGAACGAGAATCAATAACACTTTACATAAAACATAAGTATTATACTGTTGTATACTCTGTTCTACCATCCAGAGTGTTATCCAGTACTGCATCATCATCTGGTATAATAGTATCACGGTCCAGGGAAAATCCAGAGTGCGAGCCTACTTAAAATCGCCTGAAAGATAATCAGCAAATCCATCAACTAAACATTCCAAATACAAACATGTTGAGAATGGCCCATAAAGTCACAGAAGATCCCTCACATGTATTACACACATAATACCAGCTGCTACCCTCACATAGCGCTTCAGATCCCCCAAGTGGAAACTGAAAAGATTCAAAAATGTATTTATACCACATTCAACAAGCAGGAGAGAAATGTGGTCACAACCTACATTTCGGGAGAGGGCAATATAAAAAGAGTTGTGCAATACAAAATAACCTTCAACTTATGGGACTGGGGCACATCAAATGAATGATGTTAGTTGGGAGGGAAGGAAGGAAGAGGTTGTTTCTCTGACGTATTGTCTGTATGTCTGTCTCTGCTGTAACATGGATGTCTCTCTGATGTCTTGTCTGTATGTCTGTCTCTGCGTAACATGGTTGTCTGTCTGATGTCTTGTCTGTATCTGCTGTAACATGGTTGTCTGTCTGATGTCTTGTCTGTATGTCTGTATCTGCTGTAACATGGTTGTCTGTCTGATGTCTTGTCTGTATGTCTGTATCTGCTGTAACATGGTTGTCTCTCTGATGTCTTGTCTGTATGTCTGTCTCTGCGTAACATGGTTGTCCTATGTTCTTCTTTTTTGTAACGCAGTATTGTGTTCCGACACAAAACAAATGTCTGTATCAACAGACAATAAAGAACTATCTTATACAGATATTCATAATTGATCATTATCCAGTATAATTGAGGTTAACCCATTGTGCCCTACCATCCTACATGGGATCAGTGATAGACGTTAGCATCATGTCCAGGCCTGCATAGCTATACAACTTAACTTTAAATTAAATAAGAGATCCAAGGGGTTAATAAAATATATCAAATATGTCACAATAAATAGCAGGGAAACATGGATACAAAGGTGCTTATTTGATGTTATGCTCTGTATTTGTCAGAGGGAAGCAACAGTGGTGTGATTGGAGGATCAAGAAAAGATGGTGGGGCTTAAATTGGTGAATTGCGTTGGTAGTTTGAATACATCTCTCAATATTGTCAAACTCCAATGAAGTGCCGAAACCAGAAGACTAATACCATCTATCTATTCTACAATTATGTGTTTTGTTTTATTTATTTATTTTTACTTTGAAGCTACTTAACACATTCCCTGCCACGCTTATATCCATCAATGTTTGATCACTGCCACCAGTCTAAGCCTATGGAGATGTTTACCTTCTTTGCAGGGCTATAACTTTTTAAATTGTATTGCTAAATTGACATTAATATGGCCCATTCAACATCGATTATCTATCGTTCAGGATGTAGGAACATTTTACTTTTTCATTCATAGGTTCATACAAAAATACCGTCTAGAATATAAATATGTTTTTATCGTTTTCTGCAGTAATTCCTAGAACGTGAGATATAGGCATAAACGCATATATAGATGATCAAATGCCGTTTGTTGGCGGTACACGCTATATTAAAAATGTCAACTGTACATGATCCTAAACGTTATGACTGATCATGCGCGGGTGAACGGGGGGGGGGGGGGGGTCGTTTATAATTCCGTGATCGTCGGTAAATGCTTTATGTAGTATGGGTGATATATTGATCGAAGCAGTTTGCATGGATAATAATAAACAAACGCGCTGAAAATGACGTCAGTGTCCTCTTACCGTTGGCCGGTGAGACTTGAGCAAAAAGATCCCACTTATTTGATGGCGATCGAGTCAATCCATTTCTGGTTTGTATAATAATAATAACAGCCCAAATCATATCGATTATTGAGTTATGGCAGCGATCCATATACACGGTGTGTGTCTTGAGTCCCGCGACAATATGAGAGTGCCGGACGCATTTCCAAGACGCACCGGGATCACAAGAGATCCACTTCCGGTTTGGCAACTCGCCGATCATCCACCAGGTGGCAGTATTGAAGCGTTGCAGAGTTGTGCATGCTCCCACTGCATCATACCAGGCTCCGTGAGGGAATTATGAATAACATGGCAAAAGAATTTAATATGATCTGAATAACGTCGTACGCCGTGGATTGGCAGAATTCGCATGAACTTGAAACACGTTGTACGACGTTTATGGCGCAGGATGTGTTAAAGGAAATACAAAGATACAGTATAGCACATTATTAGCCTGTTACCGGTTGAGAGAAGGGGTGTAACTGTACATTATTATTAGCATGTTACCGGTTGAGAGAAGGGATGTAACGGTACGTTATTAGCCTGTTACCGGTTGAGAGAAGGGGTGCAACGGTACGTTATTAGCCTGTTACCGGTTGAGAGAAGGGGTGCAACGGTACGTTATTAGCCTGTTACCGGTTGAGAGAAGGGATGTAACGGTACGTTATTAGCCTGTTACCGGTTGAGAGAAGGGGTGCAACGGTACGTTATTAGCCTGTTACCGGTTGAGAGAAGTGGTGTAACAGAAGTCACATAAAGGCTAGGGATATGTGTGATTAAACAACTACATATTTCTGACACTAACTGTGGACTCCAAAAATACTATCACAGCTGGTGAGTACGTTGTTTAACTTGCATGGTGAGATTTAGCAGAGGGACTGTCATCTCTAGATTTATCAGAGAACAAGTATCAGTTCACTATGACAATACAAGGATCTACATTCAAACTAGCGTTAGCTAACTAGTGCAGCCTGGCCAGCTGGGAGGCGAATGTGAAAGTTGGGAGTTGGGAATATCTGAAGCTAATGCAGATATCAGAGTTCAGACTAGCCCTGATTTTCTACCCACCACTAAACTAATGAAGCTGATGAAACATTGCCTATTGCAATGTTTGATGACCCTGTCGTGTTACTAGAGTGTCTCTGTTATTCGGTGTCATCAAGTTTCAAGTTTCTTTAATAGTTGTCATACAGAAGTACAGAATACTTTTATACAAAATGCTTCTTTCTGTTACGCTCCAGAGACTGTGCTAGACAAAAAATAAGCATGAAATAAAATAAGTATAGCAAGTAAAAGTAAAAAATAGAAGTCACGTAGGTAGACACAAGTGTTCAGTATGTACATATGTACAATGTTCAATGCAGGATAGCAGTAACTGAGTTACCATACAATATACTATGCAATATACTAATATACAATATACTATATAGTGCAGAGCAGAAATGGGATGAGGTACAATTTAGGTACAATTTACAGTAAGGTGTCCTGAGGTATGGGTTGTAGTGCAAATTCTTTGCCAATAAATATAAAGTGTGTCTAGGTGTTCTAAAGTGTGTAGAGTGGGTGCTGCAGTGGGTTGATTGTTTAAAGTAAGTGTGTGCGGGTGTGTGTGCTGTGAGTGCATAGTGTTATTGTTTGTTGAGCAACCTGATGGCCTGGGGATAGAAGCTTCTTCTGAGTCTTTCTGTGCTTGCCATGAAACTCCGGTATCACTTGCCAGACGGTATCACTTGCCAGTTCAAAGAGGCAGTTGTTTGGGTGGCTGGAGTCCTTGATAATTATCTTAGCCTTACCCCTGCACCGCTTGTTGTAAATGTTCTGGAGAGTGGGAAGCCCCCCTCCAATTGTGCGCTCGGCTGAACGGGCCACTCACTGTAGTCTGCTACGGTCTTGTGCGGTGCTATTCCCAAACCAGGAGGTGATATTGCCAGTCAGGATGCTCTCTATTGTACATGAGTAGAAGTTCTTAAGGATCTTCTGACTGACTTGGAACTTCCTTAGGCGCCTGAGGAAGTAGAGGCGTTGCCGTGCCTTCTTCACAACACTGTCAATGTGTGTGGTCAGGGAGCGAAATTAACTTTTTGACTCACAGGCCAGTGGCGGGTAGATGGGAAGAGTCTACCCGCCAAGCATATTTCTTACCTGCCAACATTTTTTTGATTAAAAAAATATATATATATATTTTATATAACATTTTTTTTAAATAAAATATATATTATATAATCATACTTGTAGTTGTATTATCTGCGAGACATCGCCACCACGCAATAAGTCAAAATGCTTGCTATCTGCAAACAGCTCCACTGTCTGTGTGTATACTTGAGTAGCCTCCAGCTCCAGCAAGGATTCTCCGGCCCTGCAGCTAGACCCTATATTCAGCTAGACCCTACATTCAGCATGCAAGGATTCTCCGGCGATGCAGCTGGACCCTATTTATAACGTTACGGTTCTTTTGTCAAATCACATTCAACATGCCCTCAGCTAGAATACGCATTCAATCAATGTTATAAGACATTGATATCAGGAGCTATCTGTAGCTACTGCTAGCCCGGTAGATAACGTTAAGACAATTTAGTTTACTGGGACAGATGGATCTAACGTGAGCTAGCTAAGCTAGCTAACGAGGGAACGGAGGTATTATGCACTCGAGTCGACTATTGCTGGAGCATTTGTTGATATCAGCAGCTATCAGTAGCTAGCCAGCTAGATACCGTTAGACAATGCCTCGTCATGTATTAAACTAAAAGTGAATAGTTGACTGGGTCATTGTTTAAACAGTAACGGTAGCTCATGGAGGTCCGATATAGACTAGAGCAGACTGCCCGCATATCGCAATGGTGGCGTTTCAGGAAGTAAACAAGCCAAATGAGAGCTTCCGATTGGTCATTTGCTTTCTTTCTCATGAAACCAGTCATGTCACTCTACTGTGATTGGACCGTTGACTTGAGTGCAATGTGGGACTTGTAGTTTTTTAACGATCTCGCGGCGGAGAAAAAAAAGACGAGAGAGGCTATAATCTGTACTCACACAATCAAAATTATGAACTACACGTCTACACGCCACATGGCGGGCAGCCCTCTAAGTGTCAAGCGCCAAAGGTAAAAACTGAGCGCCCCTGGCGGGCGGTGGGCTTTAGTTTCGGTCCCTGTGTGTGGTCCATGTCAAGTCCTCGGATATGTGGGCTCCGAGGTACTTAAAACTGTTCACTCTCTCAACCGGTGCCCCGTTGATGCTGAGGGGGCTGTAGTCCCTGACCCCCGACATCCTAAAGTCCACAATCATCTCCTTTGTTTTGCTGACGTTCAGGGAGAGGCTGTTCTCTTGGCACCATCCCGCCAGGACCTTGACCTCTTCCAGGTAGGCCCTCTCATCGTTTGCAGAGATCAGGCCCACCACTACTGTGTCGTCAGCAAATTTGATGATTGTGTTGTTGTTCCGCTGAGCCACACAGTCATGTGTGTACAGGGAGTAGAGGAGGGGACTCAGAACACAGCCCTGGGGGGCCCCTATGTTGAGGGTGATGGATGAGGAGGTGCAGTTGCCTGCTCTCACCACCTGGGGTCTGCCCGTCAGGAAGTCCAATACCCACTGGCAGAGGTCATAGTTCAAGTCCAGGTCCCTGAGCTTGGCTATGAGTTTGGAGGAGACTATGGTATTGAATGTTGAGCTGTAGTCGATGAATAGCATTCTCACATAGTTCCCCTGCCTCTTGTCCAGGTGTGATGCTGCTGTGTGCAGCACATGGGCTATGGCGTCCTCAGTGGACTTGTTGGGGCGGTATGCAAATTGCAGGGGGTCCAGGTTGATGGGGAGGAAGGAGCAGATGTAGCCCTTCACTACCTTCTCAAAGCACTTCATGGCTATAGAGGTGAGAGCTACAGGGCGGTAGTCATTGAGGCAAGCAGGCTTGGATTTTTTGGGTACAGGGATGATAGTGGACTTCTTCAGACAGGTGGGGATGACAGCCTGTTCCAAGGACAGGTTAAATATGTCAGTGAATACCGGGGCCAGTTGGTCGGCACAGACTTTTAGGATGCGGCCGGGGATACCGTCCGGTCCTGCTGCCTTCCTGATATTCACTTTCTTAAAGGTCCTCCTCACCTCATGTTCTGTTACCCTGAACACTGAGTCTCCCTCAGCAGCCCCCCCCCCCCCCCCTCCGTTGCAGTGGCCTGTGGGCTGGTGTTGTTATTACCAGCCTCAAACCTCGCATAGAAGGTGTTGAGATCATTTGCTAAGGAGATGTCACTGTTCAGCTTGAGGGACGTGCCTTTGTAATCGTTCTGAGGCCCTGCCACATAACTCTGGAGTCAGCCTGTTCAAATTGCAGTTCAATTTTATCCCTGTAGCGCCTTTTTGCTTCTTTCACTGCCCTTCTCACGTTGCATGTCGCCACCTTGTGGTCATCCATGTTGCCTGCCACCAGCCCGGCATTGTAGGCTGCAGTTCTTGCTTTCAGAGCCTCACAGACAGATTTGTCTACCCAGGGTTTTTGGTTTGGGTAAACTCTAGTTGTGGTAGTGGGGATTGTTTCTTCCACCAAAGTACATATAAAGTCCAGCACTGTCTCCGTGTAGTCATTTAGGTTATCTGTGTTATCGCGGAACACATTCCAATCTGTACACTCAAGTCCAGCTTGGAGCGCCTCCTCCGATTCGACAGACCATTTCTGCACCTCTCGCGAGACTACCGGTGTGCACTTGAGTTTTTGTTTATACTCCGGGGAAAGCAAGATGGCGTTGTGATCAGATTTGCCAAAGCCACTGGCAGAATTAGCCTTGTAACCACCCTTGAATTGCGAGTAGCAATGAATGCATTGTCATGCATTCATTCATGATTAATAACATTTTAACCTCTTAACAATTTTGCATAAAACCCCTGTTGATTGCATACCGAAAGTAAATTGGACACTATCCGGGAACCATTTGTAGCAGATGCACAAGTCTGGCCTCTTTTGAAAGGAAACACTCTGAAACATTGAAATATTTTGCAAACAGATGCCTACATATCTATCTACTCTATAGTTATTAGCTGAAATCACTGCTGGAGCTATAGCCTGAAGTCTTACCTAGAACATGTCCAAAGTCGATAACAATATCACACAGAAATTATGTTTTAGACATCTTCATGTAATGGTATGTTTAGGCGTTTTTCCAAAAAGGAGGGAGATGAGTCAACACTACCTCAGTCCCCTCTCCCCCACTAATCTCTTGTCACATACACCACTTCTCACCCCCTTCTCACACATCAACAGATCAGCGGAATTTGCGCTCCGGAGAGACAGGCGCATGTTCATTCTCTTGCGTACGATGCAGTTTTACCGCTCCTCGGTCTCAGAAAACCAACTCAAGTAAGATGTCATTCTTCTCAGAATTTCATTGGCTACACAAACGGCCAATAATTGTTAGCGACAGTGGTGATTTGTTCCGGCCATCGAGAGGCAAAACCGGAGGTGGTAACTTTTTCTAAACTGATGGTCGTTGGCGGTCTGGTCTTATAACCCACGATTGGAAGCACGTAATAGGTCAGGCGGTGGGTGGAGATCTGGGATATACTATACAGGCCATTACCAGAGTCCGGTTGACTTTGTTCTCCACTAGCTTGTTATGATCATAATGATTTTACAAACTTCAAAGCTGTATCTTTCACCTGAATATGGCGATAAGAGTATCATATTCTGAATATCCACAGAGAGTATCGAAGGAGAATAATGAGTAGAGTGAGAGAGAGTGACAGCGAGTGACAAAAAAAGAGAGAGACAGACACAGAGACCCCAGACAAGGAAACAACGGCATTCATTCTCTCTGAGAAAAAGATTAACTGCTAAAACCTTGCCTTGTGCTTTCTCCAGTGTATTCCTCTGACCAAAACAAATACCTCCATGACCAAAAACCCACGTTGCATGTGTTCTCATGACAAAGCGTAGTTTGGAGACCAGACCAGACTCATCAGGGATTCCTCCTGGTGAAAGATATTGTAATGTCTAACCTCCCTGTCGCTGATCAGTCATGTACTGCGCAAACCACAACGACTTCAAGATTCCCCATTACGAGACAGAAAGTCGTGTTTTACATGAACAATACAGCCAGTCGACAAATTTTGAGGTTGTGCAGCGTCCTTTAAAACAGCCACACATCATTCACATTGGAAGAGCATGATACTGCAGAGGGAAACCATCTCAAGTGGATGATGTGTCTGCACTGTATTACTGATGCGTCCCTCAAGTGGATGATGTGTCTGCACTGTATTACTGATGCTTCCCTCAAGTGGATGATGTGTCTGCACTGTATTACTGATGCTTCCCTCAAGTGGATGATGTGTCTGCACTGTATTACTGATGCTTCCCTCAAGTGGATGATGTGTCTGCACTGTATTACTGATGCTTCCCTCAAGTGGATGATGTGTCTGCACTGTATTACTGATGCTTCCCTCAAGTGGATGATGTGTCTGCACTGTATTACTGATGCATCCCTCAAGTGGATGATGTGTCTGCACTGTATTACTGATGCTTCCCTCAAGTGGATGATGTGTCTGCACTGTATTACTGATGCGTCCCTCAAGTGGATGATGTGTCTGCACTGTATTACTGATGCTTCCCTCAAGTGGATGATGTGTCTGCACTGTATTACTGATGCTTCCCTCAACCAGTCAGGTCAGTAGGCAGCTCTCCAGAATTAATGTAAACAAGGCCAGAGGACCGGACAACACCAATCCCAGGGTGCTCAAGGTATGTGCGGAGCAGCTGGCAGCACCGCTCCAGCATCTTTTCAACCTCTCCCTGAGGCTGGAGAGGGTGCCCCAGCTCTGGAAGACCTCCTGCATTGTCCCGGTGCCCAAGAAGGGACGTCCCAGCACCCTCAACGACTACAGGCCAGTCGCTCTGACGTCACACGTCATGAAGACGTTTGAGAGACTGGTCCTGCAACACCTCAAGCCCCTGGTGCGTGACTCCCTCGACCCCCTGCAGTTTGCATACCAGGCAAACATCGGGGTGGAGGATGCCATCATCTACATGCTCCACAGAGCGTACACGCACCTGGAGAAGCCACGCAGCTCAGTGAGGATTATGTTCTTTGATTTCTCCAGCGCCTTCAACACCATCCAGCCGTCACTGCTAGCGGAGAAGCTCTCTGCGATGCAGCTGGAGCACGGCTTGGTGGCCTGGATCAAGGACTATCTCACTGAGAGGCCACAGTACGTCAGACTAAAGGACAGTCAGTCTGACGTACTGGTGAGCAACACCGGCGCCCCCCAAGGAACTGTGCTGTCACCCTTCCTCTTCACCCTCTACACCTCAGACTTCTGCCGCAACTCAAGCGGGTGCCACCTGCAGAAGTTCTCAGACGACTCCTCCATCGTAAGCTACATCACCGACGATGATGAGGAGGAGTACAGAGCCCTGGTGGAGAGCTTCGTGGGGTGGAGCGACAGCAACCACCTCCAACTCAACACCAGTAAGACCAAGGAGCTGGTGGTGGACTTCCGGAGGGGCAAGAAGAGGCCCCCCCCGATTCCCATCTCCATCCGAGGGGTGGATGTGGAGATGGTGGACTCATACAAGTTCCTTGGGGTACACCTGAACAATAAACTGGACTGGTCGGACAACACAGAGGCCCTCTACAGGAAGGGACAGAGCAGGCTGTTCTTCCTGAGGAGACTCAGGTCCTTCAATGTGTGCAACAAACTGCTGCAGTCTTTTTACCAGTCTGTTGTGGCCAGCATCCTCTTCTATGCTGTGGCATGCTGGGGAGGCTACATCAACTCAAGGGACACCAACAAGCTCAACAAGCTGGTGAGGAAGGCCAGCTCCGTGGTGGGAGTCGAGCTACCTAGACTTGAGGTGATAGTAGAGAGCGGGATGATAAGGAAGCTGGCTGCCATCATGGAGAACCCCTACCACCCCCTCTACGACGAGCTAGTCAAGATGAGAAGCTCGTTCAGCCACAGACTCATTCCCCCCCGACACTCAACTAACCGCCTCGGACAGTCCTTCATACCAGCGGCCATCAGGCTCCACAACAGTGGGCAGCGACTAGCAGCTTCCAGGCTCCACAACAGGGGGCAGCGACAGCGACTGCTACCAGACATTGACCTGGGACTTATAGGAACCCAAGGAGGACAACCTACACTACCTTAGGCTTACTGCACCCTATGTGGATACTGTGATACTGTGAATAATGTATATTTCAGTGGATACCGTGATACTGTGAATAATGTATACTCAGTAGATAGTAAATTATAACACTACATCATGCATACTGCACCATATTGATCAAATTGTTTACACTGCCTGTGTTGTTTTTTACTACCTGTATACTGTGTTGTTTTACTACCTGTACCCCCCCCCCTCCCCCCCATGCTGCTATGATGCCTGAATTTCCCCAAGGGGATCAATAAAGGAATATCTTATCTTATCTTATCTTAAGTGGATGATGTGTCTACACTGTATTACTGATGCTTCCCTCAAGTGGATGATGTGTCTGCACTGTATTACTGATGCGTCCCTCAAGTGGATGATGTGTCTGCACTGTATTACTGATGCTTCCCTCAAGTGGATGATGTGTCTGCACTGTATTACTGATGCTTCCCTCAAGTGGATGATGTGTCTGCACTGTATTACTGATGCTTCCCTCAAGTGGATGATGTGTCTGCACTGTATTACTGATGCTTCCCTCAAGTGGATGAT
>NC_140174.1:79758385-79793385 GCF_963971535.1 Notolepis coatsorum | reverse complement strand
AGGGATTTCAAGCCTTGCATTCGCATTTCACTCCTAAATGATCCAAGGCGTGTGATGACGCTGAGCACTCAGGTATGATCAGCGGGGAAAATCAACTGAGCACTCACTCTGATAGACTGGCTGACTGTCTGATTTAGCTATGAAGAAAAGTAAAGTTAGTAGTAGGGATGGGAATCGATGGTTCCTAACTGGGTTTTGGTCATATGCTCCCGAAATTCTCCCGCTGTTTGGCTGCTTCTATGTGCAGTGAAAACTACTCGAAATGCTTTAGAACCTAGTCATTGATTTAGTTCAGGGTTAGCCGCGGAGCTAACGCTAGCTAACGTGAGCTAATCAAGCTCACAGAGAGAGATAAACAGCTGACAGCAGGTAGTACAGGTACAAATACAATAAAACAAGGGGTGGGGGCTGTTGTGTAAACCTTGTGTCGCGTCAATCTGGTCCACACGTTACTCGTTCATATCTCAGCCCGTGCTGAGATATGCCCATTCCGCGGTCTGTTAATAAAGTTTTCAATCAGACAGATGTATGGAAAGGCTTTTATTATAACATTCGTTGAGGTAAAATCATTATGCCTCATTTAGTCATCCTGCAGAGCACTGGTCTCCTACTCGTGGGCCGCGGGGAGCTAATGTTAGTAGCTTTGTTGTTGTCAACACACAGGGCATTCAGGAAGTCAAAAACGAATAGCGCTTGCCGATTGGTGCTAAGAACAGCAGGGCGGGTGCAAGCGTTGTGACGTAATTGGCAGACTCTACTGTCAATCAAAATTATTCTGTTTTCCGTCAGAATGAATGAATGAGAACTTTATTAACAGATTGCATATTGGGTACAATACAGTACTGGAGGATGAAGACCAGAGAAATACTTTCGGCTTTTTTACATAAGGGTCCTCCATTTTCAATTCATCAAAACATTTAGAGACATACAAATATACAGTAGTTTCATAAAAATGCTAAAATGCTATTGATTGATTGATTTAAAACTTTATTAACATATTGCAGAATGGGTACAGTACAGCTCAATACATACAATTGTTAAGGGGATGCAGACCAGAGAAAGACGTTTGTCTTGTTTACATCAGGGTCCCCCATTTTCAATTCATCATATTTCATATCTAAATCATATAATATCTCATTGCTAAATATATGCAATATATAATCTAATAATCCAATAATCTAAATCTAATATATAATATAAAAATGCTAAATGCATGGGTATTTTATTTTGTCTTTAATGTTAGCTTGCAAACTGTCTTGGTAAGCCTCATAATGAATTGTTTGGGGTAAAAAAGAAAAACATCGTGATGTGTATCGTGTATCGCCGAAAGGTCAGAAAATATCGTGATATCATATTTAGGCCATATCGCCCAGCCCTAGTTGGTTCATTATAAAAGATACAAACCTGACAACAAAAGCACTTAAGTAAAAGGACCACAGTAATGAGGCAGGAGGAACATATTTTTTTGCACTATAATGGTAAAATTGTTATTTAAAAATGTGCCCCTAAAACATATTTTATTTTATATTTTAAATTAGAAATTTAGGGGCAAGTGTGCCCCTAGTGAAAAAGCTTAGCGTACAGCCCTGTGGTGGTGGTGGTAGTGATGGTAGTGGTAGTGATTAGGGATGCACCGATATGAAAAAAGGAAACATCAAGAAAATCTCTCTCCCAGTATGTTCTGCAGGGCTGCAGCTAGTTACTAGTTCTCCCAGTATGGTCTACCGGCTGGGCTGCAGCTGGATACTATTGTCTCAACCAGAGCTCTCGACCAATGAAATTTTGATTGACAGTCGATTCTGCCAATTACGTTACACACTGCTTGCACCCGCCTCTGCTGTTACCACCAATCGGCAAGCGCGTATACATTTTTTACTTCCGCTTTTGTCCGCCATTGATTTTGACGAGAGGTATTCTACAACAACAACAACGGCGGCGCGGCCGACGTTTAGCTTTTAGCTCCGCAGGATGACTTAAACGAGGCATAATGATTTTACTGCAACAAATGTTATAATAAAACAAAGCCTTTCGTGTCTGATTGAAAACTTTATTAACAGATTGCAGAATGGGTAAAACTCAGGGCTCTATGAGCAACGGAAGGAACTGAGCTAGTATGAACGCGTAATGCTTGCTACGTTCGGGTAAATAATATGCTGATGTTATTGAACGTGTAACACTAACTATATAACGTTTGTTGTGAAGGATCAGATTAAACCGAATATATATATTTATTTATGGATATATATTTAATAGTATTTGTATATCGGTTGATATCCCTTGTATATTCCTTGTACATATACACTGAATATCCCTTTAGTCTACTAACAGCCCATAATAGTTTCATTCTACCATTGGACAAGAACCTGGCGCCAGCAGCCAAGCCCCTTGGTTCAAGTTCAATCGTGCCGACGAACATGTCGTTACAAGCCCGGTTCCGCGTAGGAATACGTCTGGCGAAATACGAATGGTACTATTTGTTCACAGCGCATATATATATGGCGCAAGTAAAGTAGAATTTTCTTTTAGTCCATTAGTCCTTTACCCTCCAACCTAGTAACAGACGTGAAGCCTCACCCACGACCCACGTGTGGTGCAGTATGGCCTACTTGGCCTCAGAATAGGCATTGAGACATCGTGTGGATTAATAGTTGAATTGTCATAGTTTGGCACTATACCGTCGAGTGGGACGTATTTCTATTAAGTTAATAATAGTCTATTATGTATGGTGCATCGTTCGGTTAGAGTTATAAAGTGAGCAGTACCCCCATCGTTCCTGGCGTTATCTAGAGTCTTAACCAGGCTGGGCAGACCACGTGTGGTGCTTTCATCCGAGGAGTTCTGGGCCAGGACGAGTGGACCTGTACATTGGATTACTTTACCCGGACGACGGCGAGCCCTACACGGCTTGGATTATTTACTTGCTTTGGGTGCTTTGATTATGCCATGGATAACAGCCAACACTGCTGAGTGTTGGAACTACCCCCCGAGAGGAGTCCAGGTGAGACGGCGCTCTACCCCGAGTGAGGTCGCCTCACGTCTCTTCGTTGTGGACCGGCAGCTACCGTCTACAAGAGGGCCCAGCTGTATTCATCTGTGGACCGAGGTTCTGTGGGCACCGTGTTCAGCACTCTGAATTCTCCCAAGAAATCGTCGGCCAGATGGGATATCGCCAGCGGCTCTCCTAACCCCCCCCCCCCTACTGACTTACAACCAGCGGGACCCCCCCTTTAGTGTATCCAGCTATAATCATTTAAGTACCATCGCTATAGTTCCCTAAAGAACCAGGTTGTATACTTGCTCCCTGCGTAACCAGAGATTGGACATTCAATGTTGATTTGCCTACGAATACTCATTTGCCTTACAAGTGCATTCAAATCATAAATGTCATTAAGTGAACGTTGTATATACCCTTTGCTATATAAAATATTCGATTTATACATTTGTGTGGACTTCGTTTCATCAGGTGGGAAAGTGTTCATCATATCTATATCATGTACTGTGTGGCCAGTAGTTAAAGTACATAATCGGTAGTGGTTTAATGATACCATACTTATCAATACAGTCAGGGAATTGTACCCCTCAGTTACAATTGGTCCTTCGAGCCGGATGGTAACTAGTGTAATATTAATATAGTGTTATTAATATTGAAATGGCCTATGATGAACACTCCACGAAACGGTCCTCCTAACGTAGAACGCCCGCGGCGCAGACGACAGACACCTCAGTACTTAGAGGATTACGCTGTCAGTCAACTACCTAGCCTTCGACAAACGGTAAACGCGGTAAAAGTAGAAAGTAAAATTATGTCTGCCCTTAACGACCAGGTTACCCCGACCACAGAGGCCCTAGTGGGTTCTAATGTAACTGACCAAGCTCACGGTGGGGACCAGGAGGGAGCTGACATGCCTTTACCCCCCGCCAATACCGAAGAAGTAGTCCCCGACCAGCCCCGGGAGGAAGACAACCCTACAGAGAGAGAACTCTGCACGGAAGAAGAGGAGGAGAGCGCCGAGGAAATAGAGCTCCAGGACTCCCCAACGAGTACAGCCAGGAGCGGCTCACCTCTACAACCGTCTTCCCCCAGCGAAGCGGAGAGGATGCTATCACAGGCGTTCCTCGCCAGCCTGACAGCCTCTACCGAACGCGATCGACTTCAGGGTGAACGCGATCGACTTCAGGGTGAACGCGATCGACTCCAGACACAGCAACGGAACGAGGAAGAGCGCATACGCCTGGAGATGAGACGCCTTCAGACGGAAGAGAATATGGCAAGAGACCGGGCCGACGCCCAGCGCGCCGCTGCCGGTGCCCAAAGAGAAGCAGATCTCACCCAGCGCGAAGCCGAGCGCGACAGACTACAAGCGCAGCTAATGGAGCAGCTGATCCTCAAGGCAACACCCTCTCCCTCCGCCAGGGGTTCAAGGAACTCGTCGAGACAACAGTCAAGGGCAGCGTCTCCTAACCGAGCAAGCGACCCTGAACTTGACCAACAGACCAAGCCTATACCCCCCGCAGACCCCCTTCCCAGACCGGTCCAAGCAAGACCCAGCTACAAGGAAGGAGCGGCATACACTGCGGAGAAGCTAAATAAACGACTACAGGATCTAGAGGACCTGATAGAAGAAGAAGAGGGAGAGGAGGAGAACCAAGCCCGACGACAGCACAGTACTCCACCGGACCAGGAGGTCCAGTACAGCCCAGGCTATACCCCCGCGGCGCTGCGCTACAGACCCCCGACTCTATTCACGGGTGAGCATGACGCACGACCAGCCCCGAGGAACAGCACCTGGACCAGCGGGCCATGGTACCCTGCCGGTACCAGCCCACAGAGAGGCGCAAGAGGAGACTCGCCTAGGAGGTCTCTCCCCCAACGCTCGCCGATGTATCAGCCATCCACGGCGTCATACATTGCCACACCGACGTTTCCAGACTTCACCTATGAGAATCGAGCACAGTACACGGAGCTCCGGATGTGCTTAGAGACAATGATGGTGGATGTCGCTGATGAACGCCACAAGTATGCAATATTACTGAAGCACCTGAAAGTACCGCGAGCGCACAATATAGCGCTAGCCTATGCCACCTCTACGACCCCATACACCGCGGCTCTAGCAGCGCTGGACCAGAGATATGGACGTATATGGGATTACGTAATCCAAGAGATAAGGCATATTGATCGCCTACCCCCAGCAACAGACAATCGCTCATTAGACGACCTGTCTATAAAAGTGCAGTCCCTGGTAGGGATGCTGGGAGCGCAACGGGAAAAGGGTATGCACGAGCTATACGCCAACTCTAACGTCGAGAGGATTTTAGAGAAGCTGCCACCCGCCAGACAAGAGCGCTTCAGGCGGCAGAGAGACCACCGTGATCCTAACGGTCCCGAACCATCCCTCCTCGATCTAGCCGACTTCCTGGCGAGAGAAGTCAGCAGCTTACGACTGGATACGTTCGTGCGGAGCACACCAAGCTCCAGAGAGGGACCCAGGAGAATAAACAATGGAAGAAGATCGGTGACTGTCATGCACCAATCAGAATCAGTACCGAGCAGTAAGAACCACAGTACCCCCTCGAGAAAAGAGAAGTGGAAGATGGTGTGCCCGTACTGCGAGAAGGAACACTGGCTGTCACAATGTGACCTGTTCACAAAGATGAATGCAGAAGAAGTGAGTCAATGGATAAAGTCCAACAGGCGCTGTTACCGATGTGCGCGCAGTCACATGGCAGCCGAATGCCGCCTAAAGAAGAGGTGCAGTCGGTGTGACGGAGCCCATCTAGATGTACTACACGACAGTAACAGAAGAAAGCCTGCACCTGCACCATCGAGCAGCACCAAGGCAAGTGTCATGTACATTGACCCCGCCAGCAGCAGCGGCGCCCAAGTGCTCTTAAAGGTAGTCCGTGTAACATTGAGCTACCAAGATAAAGTCATACTTACGCCGTCCGTGATGACGGGTCAGAGAAGACCCTTCTGCTCGCGTCCGCTGCGGCCCAGCTGGGACTGCGGGGGAGCGAGAACCAAATGACGATTCGGACAATAAGAAGAGATTTAAAGACGATAAAGGGCGAGAATGTCTCCTTCACTATCGCAGCAAGCGGGCAGCCAGAGCGACGGTATAGGATTACAAATGCTTTCACCAGCCAAGAAATAGGACTATCACAGTACACCTACCCCATCGCCAAGCTGATGGATAAATATGTGCACCTGCGTCAACTACCTATCCCGCTCATAGACGGCGCCACCCCGACCCTGCTGATAGGCTCCGACCATGCAGACCTCATCGTCCCGATAGACCGGGTCCATACAGGACCCCGAGGCTGTCCTGCAGCAGTCGAGACCCGCCTAGGGTGGACACTACAAGGCCCCCTCGCTAAATCTCTCAACCGAACAGCAGCCACTAGCTGCCTCCACTCCAGAGCGACAGAAGAAGACACCACTCTCCTGCAGCATGTCAAGAGGCTATGGACACTAGAGACAATGCCCTTTAAGAACGAAAAGAAAGACATTCGTTCTAAAGAAGACATTTACGCCATAAACCTCCTCGAGCAAGGGACAAAGAGAGTCACAGTCGGCGGAGTGATGAGATACGCAACTCCACTCCTGAGGCGAGAGGGAATGCCCACCTTTCACGCAAAGAAAGACGCCACGGAGCAGTATCTATTGAACACAGAGCGGCGCCTAGCCAAAGACCCCGCTCAAGAGAGTGTGTACCGCGCTGAGATTGAGAAGCTAATCACAGCGGGACACGTGACAAAGATTGACATTAAAGAGGCCGATCAGACGACCGAATCATGGTACGTGCCGCACCACAAGGTCCACCACAACGGCAAGGATCGCATTGTGTTTAACTGCAGCTACCAGATCGGATCCCAAAATCTGAATAAAGAGCTCTTGCCCGGCCGCGTGTAGCTTTATGCCAAGCAAGCAGTGCAAAAATTTACCGTAGTGGCGTGCAGTAATGCGCCTTTCATTTTCCGCCGCCCAGCGCCCAGGTCGCGCGGAAATAGGCTGTCTATTGCCATTCTCTTTGACAAACTCTAACCTTAACCAGCTCCTTAACAGCGCCTAAACTTAACCGTTCTAACCTTAACCAACTCCGAAACAATGCCTAACCTTAACCTTAACCTTAACCATGCCTAACCTTAACCATAGAAATTATATTGCCATTCTCTTTGACAAACTCTAACCTTAACCAGCTCCTTAACAGCGCCTAAACTTAACCGTTCTAACCTTAACCAACTCCGAAACAATGCCTAACCTTAACCTTAACCTTAACCATGCCTAACCTTAACCGGCGAAAGAATACACGTTAAAAAAAAATCACGTTAAAAAATATTTTCGATGGGATTCGAACTCGCCAGCAAACGAGCCATAGGATCCACAGCCATGTGGCCTTGCCAATTGAGCTATTTCTAGATACTGAATAAGGGGCGGTGACTTATATATATTGAGCTCCGCTCGTGTCGAACCAAGGCGGGATCTCATGCGCATGCGCGGGCACCTCGCGCGAGCACGCCGGCGCACGCACGCACCTGAGCGAGCACGCCGCCGCCGGTGCACGCACGGTAGCATTTGTCTAAGCGGGGCCTGAAAAGAAGGGCGCTTTACCGCACTGGCGTGCGGTGACGAATGCGGAAGCATTTTTGCACTGCTTGCTTGGCATTAAGGAAAACGCTGCCCGGCCCCACACTCGGCCCCTCTCTACTAGGCGTGCTACTACGCTTCCGCCAGGACAAGGTGGCTATCAGCGGGGATATCAAAGGGATGTTCCTGCAGGTGAGACTAGTGGAGGAGGACAAGCCCCTGCTGCGGTTCCTATGGAGAGAGAGGATCGGAGATGAGCACCCAGCCATCTACCAGTGGGAAGTCCTCCCCTTCGGAACCACATGCAGCCCGTGCTGTGCTACATTTGCACTACAGAAACACGTCGCAGAGGACCCAGCAGCAGATGAAGAGGTCCGACACAGTGTGAAGAACAGTTTCTACGTGGACAACTGTTTACAAAGCGTTTCGACTCAAGAAGAAGCCGAGGTTCTCCTACTCAAGCTACGCGCCTCCCTGATCAAAGGCGGCTTTGATCTCAGGCAGTGGGCCAGCAGTGACCCGCACGTATTGCGCAGCCTCTCCCCCGCGGACAAGGCTGCCAGCAGCGAGACCTGGATGGCGACCATCCCAGGAGAAGCCCAAGAAATGACACTAGGACTAGTCTGGCGCTTCAAAACAGACTCGCTCCACTATAGACACAAACCCCTGACCACGGAGCAGGGAAGGTCGACGGCGATACCGACCACCAGACGGAGTGTGTACAGAACACTCGCCAGACAATATGACCCGTTGGGATGTATTCTACCTTACACCACTAGGGCAAAGATGATTGTACAAGCACTATGAGACAAGGACCAGGGCTGGGACGACCCAATACCCGCACACCTTGCCTCCACATGGAGAGAGTGGGAGACGGAGCTCCGCTCACTCCCAGGCGTCAATATACGCCGCAGCTACTTCCCACCCACAGTGAGGCCAGAGACATGCAAGATGGATCTACACGTCTTCAGTGACGCCTCCGAAGTAGCCTATGGATCGGTGGCCTACTTGCGTGCCCAAGAGAAGGGAGGAGAGATACACACTGCTTTCATCCTGGCTCGCTCAAGAATAGCCCCACGAAAGCAACAATCTATCCCGCGTCTAGAGCTCTGCGCAGCCCTAGCAGGAGCGCATCTAGACACGTTAATCCAACGTGAACTCACCATTCCGGTGCACAGAACAATCTTGTGGTCAGATTCCACGACAGTACTCACATGGATCAAGTCTGATTCATGCAGATACAAGGTCTTCGTGGGAGTCAGAGTCACCGAGATTCAAGAGTTAACAGAAGTAGCGAGCTGGCGGTATGTGGACACCAAACACAACCCAGCTGACGTCATCACCCGGGGAATGTCCCTAGATGACCTCACCCGTCGCAACATCTACAGTGACGGACCAGAGTTCCTCAAGCTCCCGGAAGAAGAGTGGCCTACGCCCACCCCACGGGAAGCGAGTAAAGAGGAGGCTGAGAACAAGAAACCTATGTTCTGTGGACTGAGCACAGTCGCCTCCACAGACCCCAACATAGATGATTGCATTACCCTACAGAGTGCGCAGCTAAAGACATTTCTGCGGCACCACCCAGAGATTCAGCCCACTGCCGACATTTCAGCAGCTGACTACGAAGAAGCAGAACTTCTTCTACTACAACGAGCCCAGAGAGACTCGTTCCCCGATGAGCTAGATTGTCTACAGGGAGGAAAGCCCGTCCCATCAGACAGCAGACTGCTCCACCTGGCACCCGAGAGCGACGCCCATAATCTCATCAGAGTGGGTGGTCGTCTGCGGAGAGCCCCCAATCTACCGGATGACGTTAAGTACCCGATAGTCTTGAACAGCCGACACAAGGTCACAGAGCTGATCATAAAGAAATACGACGAGGATGTACACCACGCAGGAGCAGAGAGAGTCTTCGCGGAGATCAGACGTCGCTATTGGATACTTCAAGGGAGAGAAGCAGTGCGACGCTTCCAGCGAACCTGTCTAGACTGCCGAAAGTGGCGCGCGCAGCCCAGCATACCCCGGATGGCTGACCTACCTCCCTGTCGCCTCCGACTCGGCAACAAGCCATTCCACTCCACAGGCATGGACTGTTTTGGCCCGTTGTATATAAAGAAAGGAAGAGGAACCGAGAAGCGGTGGGGTATTGTATTCAAATGCATGACCACCAGAGCGATACATATCGAACTCATTCCAACCATGAGCACAGACTCATTCCTTATGGCCTTCCGAAGATTCACATCACGGAAAGGAAAACCGTCTACATTGTTGTCTGATCACGGGACAAACTTCAAAGGCGGAGAAAGAGAGCTGAGAGAGAGCTTCCAAGCTATGGGCCCAGAACTTAAGACCCACCTCGCTCCATCCCAGATTGACTTCCAGTTTAATCCCCCGAACGCACCCCACTTCGGTGGAACCTGGGAACGAGAAGTACGTTCTATAAAGACAGCCCTGTACGCCGTGCTTGGGGCCCAGACTGTGGCGGAAGAAGTCCTAATGACAGTCCTCACGGAGATCGAGGGAGTATTGAACTCCAAGCCCCTCGGCTACGTCTCCAGTGATGTAGCAGATGTCGACCCAGTCACCCCCAACACACTCTTGATGGGGCGGCTGGACCCCGCGCTACCCCAGACAATGTACAGGCCTGAAGAAGCGAACGGCCGAAGAATGTGGAGGTACAGTCAAGTACTAGCTGACAAGTTTTGGAACAGCTTTCTACTCCACTACCTACCGTCTCTACAGACCCGCCAGAAGTGGGTAAAAGAGAGAGACAATTTGACAGAAGGAACAGTCGTCATGATTATCGACCAGTCACTACCCAGAGCTATGTGGCCGGCTGGCCGCGTAAGCAAAGTGATCACCGGTGCCGATGGCAAGGTCCGAGCAGCTGAAGTGCTCGTCCAAGGGCGAACTTACACACGACCCGTGGCGAGGCTAATAGAATTGCCCAGACTCCCAGACACTATCGATGACGACCATGACCCCACGACTTTGTGAGTTGACTGACCCTTACAGCGGACCTTGAGTGGTAGACAGTGCGGTTAATCTGTCTCTGCTTAGCTAATTAGGTGGGACTAATTAGGGGGCGGCTGTTGTGAAGGATCAGATTAAACCGAATATATATATTTATTTATGGATATATATTTAATAGTATTTGTATATCGTTTGATATCCCTTGTATATTCCTTGTACATATACACTGAATATCCCTTTAGTCTACTAACAGCCCATAATAGTTTCATTCTACCATTGGACAAGAACCTGGCGCCAGCAGCCAAGCCCCTTGGTTCAAGTTCAATCGTGCCGACGAACATGTCGTTACAAGCCCGGTTCCGCGTAGGAATACGTCTGGCGAAATACGAATGGTACTATTTGTTCACAGCGCATATATATATGGCGCAAGTAAAGTAGAACTTTCTTTTAGTCCATTAGTCCTTTACCCTCCAACCTAGTAACAGACGTGAAGCCTCACCCACGACCCACGTGTGGTGCAGTATGGCCTACTTGGCCTCAGAATAGGCATTGAGACATCGTGTGGATTAATAGTTGAATTGTCATAGTTTGGCACTATACCGTCGAGTGGGACGTATTTCTATTAAGTTAATAATAGTCTATTATGTATGGTGCATCGTTCGGTTAGAGTTATAAAGTGAGCAGTACCCCCATCGTTCCTGGCGTTATCTAGAGTCTTAACCAGGCTGGGCAGACCACGTGTGGTGCTTTCATCCGAGGAGTTCTGGGCCAGGACGAGTGGACCTGTACATTGGATTACTTTACCCGGACGACGGCGAGCCCTACACGGCTTGGATTATCTACTTGCTTTGGGTGCTTTGATTATGCCATGGATAACAGCCAACACTGCTGAGTGTTGGAACTACCCCCCGAGAGGAGTCCAGGTGAGACGGCGCTCTACCCCGAGTGAGGTCGCCTCACGTCTCTTCGTTGTGGACCGGCAGCTACCGTCTACAAGAGGGCCCAGCTGTATTCATCTGTGGACCGAGGTTCTGTGGGCACCGTGTTCAGCACTCTGAATTCTCCCAAGAAATCGTCGGCCAGATGGGATATCGCCAGCGGCTCTCCTAACCCCCCCCCCCCCCCTACTGACTTACAACCAGCGGGACCCCCCCTTTAGTGTATCCAGCTATAATCATTTAAGTACCATCGCTATAGTTCCCTAAAGAACCAGGTTGTATACTTGCTCCCTGCGTAACCAGAGATTGGACATTCAATGTTGATTTGCCTACGAATACTCATTTGCCTTACAAGTGCATTCAAATCATAAATGTCATTAAGTGAACGTTGTATATACCCTTTGCTATATAAAATATTCGATTTATACATTTGTGTGGACTTCGTTTCATCAGGTGGGAAAGTGTTCATCATATCTATATCATGTACTGTGTGGCCAGTAGTTAAAGTACATAATCGGTAGTGGTTTAATGATACCATACTTATCAATACAGTCAGGGAATTGTACCCCTCAGTTACAACGTTAATGCCACAAAACGAATGCCTTGTTAATCATAAGTAGTAACTTTGATGCAGTAGCTTGTGTGTGTGTGAGTGGGGGACTGGGGACGGCGTTGTGCAAGTCGCGAGTGAACTTTTTTTTGTCTTTTGACGCTACACAAATTGATGGATATTTATCGGCTACTGCCATCGGCACATTCGAGCTTTGGGCCGATTGCAGTCAACAAGGCACTTATCGGCCGATACCGATACCCGACCGATACATTGGTGCACCCCTAGTAGTGATGGTAGTGGTGATGTTAGTGGTGATGGTGGTAGTGATGGTAGTGGTGGTAGTAGTATTGGTGGTGATGGTAGTGATGGTAGTGGTGATGGTAGTGGTGGTGGTAGGGGTGGTAGTGGTGATGGTAGTGGTGATGGTAGGGGTGGTAGTAGTATTGGTGGTGATGGTAGTGATGGTAGTGGTGATGGTGGTAGTGATGGTAGTGATGGTAGTGGTGGTAGTGGTAGTGGTAGTATTGGTGGTGATGGTAGTGGTGGTGGTAGGTGTGGTAGTGGTGATGGTAGTGGTGATGGTAGTGGTGGTGGTAGTGGTAGGTGTGGTAGTGGTGATGGTAGTGGTGATGGTGGTAGTGATGGTAGTGTATGGGGAGGGGGGAACAGGTGCCAGGGCTTGGGGGCTTTAATGAGCCCCTATGGATGGCGCTGAGATGGAGGGGACGTATTGACATGCAACGCTTAAGCTAACACACCTCAGACCACTGTGCCTGTGTGTGAGTGTGAGTGTGAGTGTGTGTGTGTGTGTGTGTGTGTGTGTGAGTGTGTGTGTGTGTGTGTGTGTGTGTGTGTGTGTGTGTGTGTGAGAGAGTAGTGTGTGTGTGTGTGAGATAGAGATTGTGTAGTGTGTGTGAGAGAGACAGAGATAGAGAGAGTGTGTAGTGTGTGTGTGTGTAGTGTGTGTGCAGTGTGTACGTGTGTGTGTGTGTGTGTGTGTGTGTGTGTGTGTGTGTGTGTGTGTGTGTGTGTGTGTGTGTGTGTGTGTGTGTGTGTGTGTGTGTGTGTGTGTGTGTGTGTGTGTGTGTGTGTGTGTGTGCGCCTTGGAGGCGGCAGCAGGGACACTGACAGAGCGGCGTCTTCAAAGAGCTCAAGTGATTAGTATGTTATCATTACCATTGGAAACGTGAGTCTCTATTCCCCCCTGGCAGAGGTGACACGTCTCGGGGAGCCGGCCGGCAGACTCGCTGCAGTGGAAAGCCACTTCAAAGCCTTTTCCCCCCTGAATCTCTCTCTCTCTCCCTCTCTCCCTTTCTCTCTCTTCTCCACTCTCCCCTCGTTCTGTCTTCTTTTAGGGTTGTGGGGTGGGGGGCTGTGTGTGTGTGTGGTGGCAGTGGTGGGGGTTACGGGGAAGTGGTTGTGGCGGTGTCTCTCTCTATGTGTGTGTTTGAGTGATCATTAGAATAATGTGTCCCAGGTTTTTTGACAGAGACGGAGCCCAGAGGAAGGGGTTAGAGTGTGTCCCGCTGCAGATCCGGTAACGACACCACGCGCGCACTGTGATGGGGCTCCTCCTGACGGAGAAAACCACCGCAGGAAGAAGGCAGCAACGATGACACAGTGGAAGGGAGAAAAAATTTAAATTACAAAAAAAAAAAAGACAGCATGTATAATTAACCAGGAGCCTCGGGTCCTCTCTGCCTGACAGACATCTAGAGATGTCGTCCGGAACGCCCGTCTGAAAACAGGTGACTCTTAACACTCGAAAAACAAGGTGTTTTTTGGGGGGCGCCGCGATACCCGAGTATCTAAATTTTGCGACAATATGGACTCATAAACATCTGTAGGTGTTTTATGTGTGTGTGGGGGGGGTGTTCAGCTCGGATTTCATTCGTCGGATGGGAAGGAAAAACCTGTGACACTATCCTCTGTGTTTTTTTCCCCCCAGTGCAAAAGTGTGTCTGCCAAACCCCTAGTGCGCTACAACTGCAGATATCAAGGCTTGACCCCCGCAGCTCTGACACAAGCCACTAAAGAGCCATCAGGATCGGGCTTCTGCACAGAACCACACAGGCCCTAACAGCACCATATATACCCCCCACCCACACTGACCTACAATACAGACCTGCTATTCATCTACACAGAGGAGACGTAAGGGTCTTTATCAAAATCCTATCTCATTCCCCCCCACCTCCCCCAGCTTCCAGTGGAAAATATTTAAAAACAATATATGATAAATACTGTGCATGTGTGTGTGTGTGGCGGTGCACATGTGCTATGCATGCATGCCTTTTCATCTGACACCTACGTTTTCACTAAACACCTTCTTAGGAACCATGGAAAATGTTTTTTGTCCCTGTGTGTACGTGTTGTAAGTTATTAACAGGGAGCCCCCCAGAACAATGCAGCTCAAACAAACTTCTTCTTCTTCTTCTTCTTCTTCTTCTTCTTCTTCTTCTTCTTCTTCTTCTTCTTCTTCTTCTTCTTCTTCTTCTTCTTCTTCTTCTTCTTCTTCTTCTTCTTCTTCTTCTTCTCTATCTCCTGCCTTTTTTCAATATCAAACACTGTGGTTACTATCACCATTTTCCAAAGTGCAGATGATTTCCTTATTATTTCAATGAGGGTGTGTGTGTGTGTGTATGTGTGTGTGTGTGCGTGTGTGTGTGTGTGTGTGTGGGTGGGGGGGGGGGGGGGGGGGGGGGGGGGTGAGTCAAAGTGAATAATGATGACAGCTGTGATTCAGGCTGGCTGTGATCTTCGCCGCCGTTTGTTTGGGACGTGTAAGACGAGGAATTACAAGTGTCAAACAGTTGTGAATACGGGTGCTAAATATTTAAACGTGTTTTCCAGCTGAAGAAGAGGAGAGGAGAGGAGGGGAAAAAAGTACAGTTTCTCCTTTTTTATTTTTTCCGGGGCTTAAGTGTGTATAAGCTGCTCCAGCCTTTGATTCCAAACGCAGGAAGAGCGGGAGGGTAGAAAAGGCGGCGATGGGAGTGAGCGCGATTATCGAAAGACGAAGAATCAAACCCGATTACAGCTAGAGCTTTGCCAAAGGTGTGTGTGTGGGGGGGAGGGGGGGGAGACAGGTGAGGTAACTGAAAATGTCTCCTGACCCTCGGGCTAGGGAAAGGGGGGGGGGGGGGGGGGGCAAAATAAAAGGTGAGAAGAAGAAGAAGGGGAAACAAAAGAACAGCTAAATAAAAGAAGAAGCAGAAGAAGAAGAGGAGCAGGGTAACATGGCATCCGGGCCTGGTCTCTGAATTATAAATGGCTGTGAATGAGAGGCTTTGATAGGAACTGAATTACCGGCTTCAGGAGACAGTTCAGAGACCGCGTTTGAACAGCGGCTCACTCAAAGACACATTTAACAACACAAGTACACTTCCACACACACACACACACAAGCTCAGCCGTAACAACACAAGTACACTTCCACACACACACAAGCTCAGCCGTAACAACACAAGTACACTTCCACACACAAGCTCAGCCGTAACAACACAAGTACACTTTTCCACTTCCACAGACACACACACACTCAGCGGTAACAACGCAAGTACACACACACACACACACACACACACACACACACACACACACACACACACACACACACACACACACACACACACACACACACACACACACACACACTCACACACTCACACACACACACACACACACACACCACAAGTACACGTCCACTACTGTGTGCTACTGTAGGGGTCAAGTGTAGCTTGCGTCTAAATGAGGAGCATTTCCTAGAAGGTAAACATGATGACTAATTACAACAATGTGTGCTCTAGTATTGACATTAATACATGATAATAAATGCACAATATATGTATTTTACATGTAAAAGAAAAATTATTCTGTGACAAAGAATATTGCTTGTGGACGAGCGACGAGAGAATTGGAGCTGCTCTGTTTGATCTGAAGTCTACATCTTCTGTCATGTTTCGATCTAATAATTTTTTTTACTTTTTCACACTATAAAACCCTTTCAAACCATTAAACATAATAGAAAATATAACAGGTCAACTCCCATATCTAAATAGTTAGGTGTGCAGTACATCAATCACCATGGTGTCATAAGATTGTGAAAAGCAAGGTTCCAAACCCCCTCAACTGCACCAGCCTTTAACACATTGACCGCCAGCAGCAGGGGCGCTGATCCCCCTTCAGCGCCAGGTCTTTATTCAATGGATATAGTTTTAGACTGCGACATTTGCGAGTGCTTAAAATATATCTTATATTATAGCTATGGGTCTAATACACCCGTCGATTGTCAGTGAGTTGCTTCCAGTCAACATGCACAAAACAGATTGTTTTTTCATCCGTACATTTTCGTTTTATATCGTTTTGAATAAGAGTATGGTTTGGGTGATTCTGAGTAATTCCAGGAAAAGACGAGGAAAAGGCATTTTAGTGTAATCCAGTAATCATCACGTTGTAATTTTTTGGCTGATTATCTAATCATCCTGAAATCAACGCTAGATTATCATTATTATATCTCCTTGTGCATACATGAAATGCCCCCCCCCCCCCCCACCGCAGCCAACGGTAAAAAGCACACAGAGTCCACACAGATAGCTTTGATCGCGGGAGAAAGAAATATCAGATCATCGCAAGATTTTATATATAGAGTCCTTACCTGGTCTCTGATGTAATGCAAAAAAGAATCCAATTATCTGATCGCCATTCCAGTTATCCACAGCGATCGTGTCCCCGACATTACCGAGCGTTACACATGAACGGGCGGGCGGGGTTAGTGTTCCATGCCGTTGTTGTAAAGGCCTGCCTCGTCTGAGTATTTAAACCCCGCCCGCACAGCTCAGATCGGCTCAGAAAACACACCAGACCATTTTCAATGGAGTGCAATAGCTCCGCAAAGGCAGTAGAGGGCGGTGTTGACCGTCTGCCAGCTCAGACAGGGTCTGAAGGGTCTGCAGAGGCTGCAGCCATGAATTATTAATAGATATAGCGAATAAACGAAATAACGATATTCGCATGGCGGGCAATAACGAGTATACTCGTTCTTGGCAATTAATGTGTTAACGCCGAGCTGAACAGCTAAATGGCCTGCTAGCTGATGGAATGGTACGGAGGAACTAGAGTGCATTGGAGATCCTTCATTATGCCTACTGTAAAGGCATTGTGAGAGAGATGCTCTACACAACTGCACTTATATAGCCTACTGGCCTTGCGTCTCGCTCTTCGCCATACTGAGATATATCTATCTCCAGTACCTACTGTACTTCATTAACAAAAACAATGCACCCATGCACTTGACCAGGCCCCGCCCCAGTGTCCCCCTATAAGACACCGGACATGGTCATACTCGCCCTTCCTCTTTTTTGTTTCCATCATGGACGATGCAGTGCACTCCATGAACTAGTTGTTATGAAATGCAGAAGGAAATTGAACAATGTTGGGTTTTCGCCGGAGATTTTCCAGCCCCTGGAATCTTCTCGGCACGTTCTAACAGCGCATTGGGCCTGTCCTGGGGTTTCCTCGTCTTCTGACAGCGGATCGAGGGACGTCGCGCGGCGGCTAGGTCGCGCCCAGGTAGGGCCTGCGCCACCAGGCATCAATGCTGGCATTAGTGATACTGCTCGTTGTCCCGTGAGACAACCGAGTTGTGTCCGTGTGTACGTTGTCGTTTTCCCGGCTATCCTGGAGCGTGCGGCTAATGCTAAATGCTACGATGCTGGGTTACTGTTCCTTTGATTCCCCGCCGAGGGCTGTCTTTTTAAAAGGTCTTCCCTCCTCTTAACCATTCATGCTGACGGTCAATCGGTGTCTACTGTTGGGAGTTTTGACGGGGGCTTGTTTACCTTTTCATGGGTGGATGGGCTGAGGCCTAGGGCTGGTGTGCTTTTTGTGAATCTATGAATTGTGTGCGGGACTGGTGTTTCTCTGGTCTGCATCCCCTTAACATTGTGTGTATGGGCTAGCCCATTCTGCAGTGTGTTGGTGGAGTTTTAGTTCATTTATTAATTTACCCCTTCATGGGTGCACACCACAGTGGAGGTTGCTGCATTCCTACTAGTGAGGCAGTGCTTCACTAGTAGTAGTTTTTGTTGCAACCACCACTGGTGCTCCATGCTTGTGAAGCAGGTGGCATCAGTCCTTTGCCTCTGGCATGTTGGAACGGTGCCCCGCCCGGCCGACGCTATGAGTCGGCCCGGCAGGTGGCTGGTGGGCTGTTAAGCCTATACCGCCACAGTATGGAATTAGCAGTGACTAGTAACTTTGTTCGAATTGCTGTTTTTTCAGTCAAAAATAGTGTCGGGTGGCGGGGCCATGAAGGCCAGCCGACTTCAAAACATTGTGCGAGGTTTTGACGTTATTAACCGCAGGGAGGGCTAGGATGCTGTCAACGCTTGTTTACAGACATCTTGGTTGGATCAGTCTCCCTTTGAGGGGGTGAGAAGTTTTTTCCCTCCTCAGGGCTCTCCTCAGGGCGAGTGGGTGTTCTCGGCACGCTCGGGAGGTTCCGTCCTAGGACGGTTACGGTGCTGTCCGTGATGCGCCTGGTCGGTATGATGGCATCTGCTCATTCCGTGGTCCCTCTTGGCCTCCTCTTTGTGAGGAGGATACAGAGGTGGTTTTCCAGTATGGAAATAGACCCGGTGAGAAGCAAGTGGAAGCGGCTAAGGTTCCCATGTCAGTACTGGGGGACCTCGCCCTCTGGGGAGGGCCTGGGGCCCTCACAAGCGGGGTCACCATGGGCAGCAGGCTCACACGTCACGGTCTTCACCGATGCCTCCCTCACTGGGGGGGGGACGTGTCGGGCCAACGCAGTAGGGGGCAGCTGGCAAGACCATGCTGACCGGTCTGCGCTACATTCAATGTGTTGGAATTGAAGGCAGTCCTTCTTGTCCTCAAACGGTGTTTTGATCAGGACGGACAACACGACGTCAGCGTCGTATATCGACAGACAGGGAGGAGTACGCTCCCCCCGTCTACACCGGGCGGCGGTCGGCTGGCTATGGGCGTTTCTCCATCTGCGCAGCCTGAGGGCTCTCCACATCTCCGGCAGGGTGAATGTGGGTGCAGGTGTGATGTCGCGGGCGGTCCTCACCCTGACGAGTGGGGATTACGTCCAGACATAGTCGGGCAGGTCTGGGACCGATTCCGTGGCCGTCCGGGATTCTGTACGCTTTCCCCCACCTTACACCTGATAGCTCAGCTGTTGGGGCGGGTACGTCGGGAGCGCGGGACTTGGTCCTGGTCGTGCCGGGCCGGGGCTCAGCTGTTTGGTCCCCGGCCCTGATTCAGCTCTGTGTGGCCCCGCCGTGGCCTGTTCCGTGGTCACCGCGGGCCCTCTCTCAGGCACGCGGAACTCTGTTCTGCCTTCCTGTTCTGGGGCAGCCTCTAGGCTTGGCTGCTGTCAGTGTGAATCTGGTGGGGATGCGTCTTGGCTATTCTGTGGTTAACGCTATCCGGCATGCGCACGCTCCGTCCTCTAGCACGGCTTACGCGGGTAGGTGGCGTATTTTCCAAGAGTGGTGTAGAGTGGGGGGCTTGGACCCGGTGTCCTGCCCCCTGGACGCTGTCCTTTCCTTCCTTCAGTCTATTTTGGGTAGACTGTCGGCTTCGACGGTGAGGGTATATGCCGCGGCTATATCCTCTTGTCATGTGGGGTTTGAGGGCGTTACATTGTTCAGCCACCCTCTTGTGAAGCGTTTCCTGCTTGGCGCTCGGCGTCTTAAGCCGGTGGAACGTTCTCTGTCTCCGAGTTGGGACCTCCAACTGGTCCTCGGCCGGTTATCTGAGGCCCCGTTTGAGCCTATTGAGCAGGCATCTTTGGAACAGCTGTCTTTAAGACTGCATTCCTGCTGTCCATCACCTCCGCTAAGCGCATGGGTGAGCTGTGTGCTCTCTCGGTGCGGCCTGAGTGCTTGTCTATTCGTGTCAATAGCGGTGTAACTCTGAGGCCTGATCCAGTCTTTGTGCCAAAAAATATCCGGAGCTCTTTTCGCTCCAGGGATATTGTGATTCAGGCGTTTCATCTGCCTCCTCACGCTGGTGAGTTAGAGGTGAGCCTTCACCTGTCGTGTCCCGTCCGGGCTTTACCTCAGTCGGACGCAGGACTTCAGGGCTACCGATCAGCTCTTTGTTTGTTAGAGTGGCTCTCGCGCTGGTAAGGCACTGTCCAAACAGCGCCTGTCACATTGGTTGTGCGAGGGCATTGCCCTTTGCTACACGTTGGCTGGACTGGCCCCCCCTGGGGGTGTCAGGGCGCACTCCACTCGTGGAGTGGCGGCCTCTGCCGCCTTGTTAGGGGGGGCCTCGGTGGAGGACATCTGTGCTGCGGCCTCCTGGTCCTCCCCGGGTCCCTTCGTTAGGTTTTACCTCATGGACATGACTGGGGGTTCTGTCTCCCAGGCGGTTCTGAGGTTTGGGACCTACCCTGCGTCCCGCCCTTCGGTGGGTTAGCAGGGGTGTGTGGGTGTGTGCCACGGGGTGATGTGTCACACGTGGTCCCGCCTGTGCTGTGCGTTTTTAGGGGTCTCTAGTTCCCTCTTTTTTCGCACTTTGGTGGAGTTGACTGCCTCCCCCTCTTCACTAGGAAGGGCGGGTGGAGGGGACTCCCCTCCCCCCTGGTGGTAGGGCTTGCGGGTCCTCAGGGCATACATTTGTCAGGCCACGCGTCTGCTCTGCCCCATATCTCAGTATGGCGAAGAGCGAGACGCGAGGCCAGTAGGCTATATAACGAAAGGTTATGACTATAACCTAGTTATATGAGTACTGGCTGAGCGTCTCGCTCTTAGCGCGCCCTGAGCAGGGTTTCCGTTAGCCGGTAATTACCGGTATTTGACCAGCAAAATCTGTTGAAGTCCGACATATTTAATCTCTTCTGTCATAATGTCCGGTGAAAATAATTCCCTCTAAGCACAATTTGATTATTTGAATTGTATTAAAATAGGCTAAAATTAAATAGCCTATGCGATGAACGAAACAATCATTACATTTGTTTCATCGTTGCTTCACCAAGCAGGTCTAACGATGTTGTCAGCGAGAGCTTAGTGCTGGGTTTGCGAGAAGCATGCAGCTGCAGAGCCACAGAACCCACCAGCCTTGCCGGCACAGTGCAGTACTCCAATTCAGCCATTGGCAATTCAGCTGTTGGGTGGGGGGCGCTGCTGAGCGGTCCCCAGACCGGACCTGAAAACACTGCTGCTCTGTGGGTCTGCAGCTGCATGCTTCTCGCAAATCTAGCAGCAAGCTCCCGCTGACAACATTATTAGACCTGCTTGGTGAAGCAACGATGAAACAAATGTAATGATTGTTTCGTTCATCGCATAGGCTATTTAATTTTAGCCTATTTTAATACAATTCATTCGTGCTTAGAGGGAATTATTTTCACCGGACATTATGACCAGCACCAAGTCGTTGGGAGGTGGAGATATACATAACGCAAACCCACGATAATGTTGCCGTCTCTCTCTGCCAAATTTCTCAGTTCTTCGCTTGATATAATTAATACAAATGTCCAATATAACGGAATTCGTTAGCTCATAAAAATGTGATTATAACAGACTGCTGTTTATTAATGTCGGGCAGACTGCCCACCGACACCTCAAGTCGGCAGCAGCACGAAGTCTCGAGGGACTTATTTTATTTGGAATATATTAATGACTGTATATACAGTACGCAAAAGTAGCCTAGTTTTAAGTTAAAATATTATAAATGCCTTGAGGATGTCATTCTTTATATAGGCCTATCAATTGTTTTTAAGCTCAATAAACTCTGACCGGAATTGATCCCATTTGTCCGGTAGATTGAAATCTACCGGACACACAGACCTGCAAAAAAAATTCTAACGGAAACCCTGGCCCTGAGGTCCCTTGGTTGGGTTTTCTATGATGGAAACTTTTTCCAGAGGAAGGGCGAGTATGACCATGTCCGGTGTCTTATAGGGGGACACTGGGGCGGGGCATGGGTGCATTGTTTTTGTTAATGAAGTACAGTAGGTACTGGAGATAAAGATATATCTCAGTATGGCAAAGAGCGAGACGCTCAGCCAGTACTCGTATAACTCATATAGTCATAACCTTTCGTTCACATTGGTGTGTAGAGAATGAATATACATTCAATGGCCTATGTCAGTGGGTCTCAAATGTTTTAGTGGGCTTGGATATACCTTCTTAGTGGGCTTGTGTATCCCCTCTTAGTGGGCTTGTGTATCCCCTCTTAGTGGGCTTGGATATCCCCTCTCAGTGGGCTTGTGTATCCCCTCTTAGTGGGCTTGGATATCCCCTCTCAGTGGGCTTGTGTATCCCCTCTCAGTGGGCTTGTGTATCCCCTCTTAGTGGGCTTGTGTATCCCCTCTTAGTGGGCTTGGATATCCCCTCCCACACACACACACACACACACACACACACACACACACACCTATCGTCTCTCCGTGTGGTACTGCACCCCTTTGGATTGGATTGAATGAAACGCATGAAAAAAATTAATCCTGCTTCCACATTTTACTTCTCAGGCATGTAACTCGAGCCGATCGGATTCATTGTGGACCATCAGAACAGCGTGGAATTGGTGTTTCGACCACCCAGCGTTGGATCAATAAACGCGATCGATATTTTGGAATTGGAATAATCTTTTTGGAGAACATCTGATCTGAAGTAAGGAATCTATTTTACCAGTCTTGGGATAAT
The DNA here is from genome assembly GCF_963971535.1 of Notolepis coatsorum. Taxonomy (NCBI): domain Eukaryota; kingdom Metazoa; phylum Chordata; class Actinopteri; order Aulopiformes; family Paralepididae; genus Notolepis; species Notolepis coatsorum. Next base: position 79,770,663 of record NC_140174.1, on the reverse strand, counting down.
CAGAGCTTTTTTCACAGAGATATCAACATGGGCCCTATATGTGTGTGTGTGTGCGTGTGTGTGTGTGTGTGTGCTGATCAGGAAATAGATAATAGATTTTTCAGCCCGCTTCTATAGCGTGCATAAGTACACATATACTATCGATAATCTAGCCTTTATTTGAAAACGATTCATAAATAGGCCGAAAAATAACAACGTTTTTTGTGTATTCCAGTGTATTCCACTAAAGGGCAATTATCACTGAATCTTTATATTTTCCTGAAACTTTAAAAAAACTAGAGTTTTTCAAAATGGTATAAAACGGAAATGAACCGATTAAAAAAACAATACGTTTCGACAATGTTGACTGCAAACAAGTCATTGATAAGCAACGGCCATTTTATACACATAGCCATAATTTAAGATATAGTTTATGCGTTTGCAAATATGAGCACTCTATCATTGAAGTGGGCGTTGGCACGCAACGGGGTTCCGGGGCACCGGACCCGTGGCACGGAAAGTGTTGATGTTAATGTTACTGTGTCTCCCAGTGTGCCTCTTGCCCTTCGTGTTCCCCTGTCTGTTTTCGGTTCTTAGTCCCTTGTATTGTGTTATCTGTTTAGTCTTAGTGTATTTGTGTTATGTTCCCAGTGTGTTTAGTCTTGTCTTATATTTGTTATTTAGTCTTTTACCCCAGTCTGTCAGTCTGTTTCCCATGTTAGTGATATGTTCCTTAGTGTGTTAGATTCCTAGTGTTGATGTTATGTTTCTAGTGTTACTCTTGTCTAGTGTTAGTCTTCTTGTATTAGAGTTACTGTCTAGTCTTAGTCTTTGTAGTGTTTATGTGTTTACTCTTGGTCTGTGTAGTCTTTGTCTGTCTCTTTCTCCTCCCAGGTGTTTCCCGTTGTAATCAGCCCTAGTGTGTGTCCCGTTTGTCAATTACCCTGTGTATTTCTATGTTTCCTTGTCTCTTTGTGGGTTCATTGTATTAGCTGTTCATGTTTCCTGTCGTGGTCGTTGTTCATGTTGCTATCATTCCTGGTCTCCTCGTGTTAGTAAGTGATTCCCCATGTTCGTTTTGTACCTTGTGTTACGTTTTCCCCTCTTCCAGTTTTTACTGAGAGGTTTTTGTTTTTGTGTTTTGAAGTTTGTTTGTTCTAGTGTTTTTGTTTATGGTGCCTTTGTTTAACTCATTCGCGGCCATTCGATTTCCCCATCCTGTTCTAGCTTGGCCAGGTTTCCATTACATAGTTTCACTGTGCGTCACCTTGTTTGTAGAGCTATATCTATATTTTATATTATAGCTATGGATACAATACCATGGTCATTTGACAGTAACTATCTTCCGTTCAAGATGCAAAAAAGAATAAATCTTTTCATGAATACATTGACGCGTTATCCCGTGGTGAATAGAATAAGTATAATTTCAGAATGATCCGGGCTAATTCCTGGGAGGCTGGCTATAGGGCGCAACGTGAATTCTACTCAAACCATTGGCGTTTTGTCCGTGGACACGCTACTAATTCCAAATCAAATGTATATAATAGGTATTATATTTCATCATGAATGCATGAAAGGGGAGGGGGGTCGTTTCTGATTATTTGATTGCCAGTAACGGCATTTGTTATTACCACAACACAAGCCGATCAGGGGGATGGGTATGAAAACCTTGCACGATCAAGCCGAAATTGACGTCAGATAGTCCTTACCTGTGGTCGGTGGTATTCCAAAAAGAATATTCCAATTATTTGATCGCCATCTAGTCCATCTTATGTCCATCTGGTCCACGACATAACCCACCACAACATATGGACCCGGGGTCCCGAAAACGATTCAATGCGATCGAGTGAAGCCCTAGGTTTCCCATTACTAGAAAAGTGCACCCGGAGCGGTTTAAATGTAGCACCCGGTCTGGAACAGGGTTTACTGCACTCTCGATACTGCCTACTAGCAGGATCTGGCCGGTACTGCACCTTCGGAGTCCCAGTATGCCTTTTAACGGCAAAATACAGGTCCCCGACATTGAATAGGATATTAAAATCGGAAAAAAGGGAAAACGATCCAAAAACGTATATATACGTTGTTGGTCGTTAACCGCTGGCGCCCAATAACGTATATATACGTGGTTGGCCGCGAAAGTGTTAAGTAAAGCTCTCTGTTTGAATCAGTACCCGCTGTCTCCTGCCTGCTTCCTCCTTTTCCTGTCTGCTACTGGGTCCTATCACCACTAATCCCTAACAGAATGAACCCACCAGAAATGGACCCAGCGAACAAGACGAGGGAGGCATTGCACAGCTTGGAGGTCCTCGCCAAGGGTGATATTCCTTCCTTCTCCTTGGAGGAGAGGAGGGCTGCCCTGCGTCTGCTCTACTCCTGAACGATATATCAGCCAATTAAGGGGGGAAGGATGATTGGGTGGCCTTGATGTCAAAGACCTGATTGGGAATTTGGCCAGCAATGTCGGGGAACCCCCTACTCTTTGTGATAGGCGTCCTGGGTTCTTTAACGACAAATTCAGTCAGGACCTCGGTTTAGCGTCTCATCCAAAGGACGGCACTCGCAGCTATACGGTGTCCCTATCACCGTAACAGGGGCATTGTTACTGACAAGTCCAGAAGACAGAGTGCCCCCTGATGGACAACAACACCACTTTCCGACAACGGCCTTGACCGGGGCTCGAACCGGTGATCTTCTGATCATGAGTTCGGAGCTCTATTCATGTAGCCACGCTGCCGGGCGTATTAATTAATTTTGCGTTTCTTTTTTAAATGTAGCGAAGAGTAAAGACCCTAACCCTGTCAAAACACCAGTCAAAGTATATATTTTCAGCACTACATTAGTTTACAAATGATTTTAAGTGTTATTAGTGAAATATGAGTTCATAGAAATCTCATAGAAACCGGCGCATATTGACGCGAGGACATGGCACAACCTAACTTGAGTGTAGTTTTTTTAAAGAAGAGACCCAGGGCTTTCGATGCAAATTTCATAAAACTGCACTTCCCAGCTCACGCCAGCCCCTGTCAATCATCTGACTTCCAGCATGAAGCTTTTTTTTTACCGTTATTTTCTAGATCATATCTCACAGGTTGAACAAACCTGAACGGTATTGCCATAAATATAACGTAGTTAGTTTCTTTACCTTTCTGTGAACGTCTAGCAAAAAACGGCATTGCAATCTGATGAGAAATGGTGGAGAAATGTACATTATAAAAAAGTAACTGTACTTACAGTAGATTTCATTCACGGTTTTTGCTGGCCGGTCAGGGGCGTCTGGTGGTACTAAATCCAGATTGAAATATGCCATTGGAAAGGGGAGATTTGGCCCGATCCATAGATGTGTGACTTGACCATAGTAAGGTCATTTATAGGCCTTATATTCTATATTCTATATTCATATTTCAAATTGCATATGTCCAGATGGCAAAATGCTGTACTGTATCTACGAAAAACCCTGTAAATCATCTGACCTTTATTCATTTGCTTAGATCTTTTGTAGACGTGATCTCAAGAAGGTGCTGAATGAGCTCAGTGGCAATTTTTCATGTCTGATACATTTTAGCATGGTGTTATTCACCGTCAAAGATTAACTAGTTCAGCGCCAGAAGTCGCTGTGGGCGTATGGCCGTGTGTGCCAGCGCTGTAATGAATGGGGATACATGCCGGTGTTTGCAGTGCTAAAGCTATATTAAATATTATAGCTACGGATCTAATAATATAGTCGATTGTCATTGAGTTTCTTCCGGTCAAGATGCAAAAAACATACTTTTTTCATCCATACATTCCCGTTTTATACCGTGGTGAATATGAGTATAGCTTTAGAGTAATTCTGTGTAATCCCAGGAAACGCCGCTAAACAGCGTTTTAGTGCATTTCACTAGGAACCGTGCCATTCCTCGCTTGGTTCAACAATCAATCTGAAATCAACACTAGATTATCGGTATTATGTTTCATCATGCATGCATGAAAGGGTGGGGGGGGGGGTTCTATGCTTCGATCGTCACCAACGGAATAGGTTACACAGTACATTACAGACACACGCTCCGATCGCGGGGAAGGAATTATTGGATCAACGCAAGATTGATAGCATATAGCCCTTACCTTGACTAGGATGTACTGCAAAAAGAATATTCCAATTATGGGCGCCCCAGTGGCGAACCACATAGCGCGCTCAGCCGCGACCCGGGTTCGATTCCCGAACCTGTCGTTATTTCCCGAATGTCTTCCCCCCACTCTGTCTCCCATTCCTCCTCTGTCTCTCCCTACTGGACTGCCCAGTAGAAATAAAGCGATAAAACGCCAAAAAATGTAATCTTTAAAAAAAAAAAAATATTCCAATTATCTGATCGCCATTCCAAGTATTGATGTCGATCGTGTTGCCAAGATAATCCACCAAAGCACATGAACCGGCGGTGCTCGAGTCTCCCCAATCCATGTGTTATAATAAACGTTACTCATGCCCGAGAAGGAAAACCCGGACTGGACTTCTTAGATCGACACACAGCCCAAGCCAGAGGGTTTCCAAGGATGTGCAATACCGGCCGCAAGGCGTTAGGCGGCGGTATTGGACGTTTGCGATCTCAGACCCATTCCCAATAATAACATCAGGCTGGATGGATGGATTATGAATGGAAATATCGAATAAAAGAAATAACGATGAAAACACAACTTTTCTCGGGTTTGGCGCCCAACGTTCGGCGAGTTAACCTGACTTATCTCGGGTCTGGCGTCCAATGTGTTAAAAACGAATCATACTTTTTTTATTGATATTCTCCTTTGGTTCATTACAATTTACTCAAGCCTAATAACAGACACAGTATATATAATAGATACCAAGAACATGCAAATGGACCTTGTAGAAGTGGAGCAATCTTCCATAGGTCCTTACGTAGGTATGTATTATTTGGCAAATATTCTGAAAATATGGCTAGGGCTTAAGAAGTTGTATATAGAAAAGGAACTGATTGACAAATCAACTTTCAAAACTTTTGAGTCTTGAGGACATAGACAACATTTAATTTTGGGGGGGGGGGGTAGATGAGGGGGGGTTGAAGATAGATGAAGGTGGGTTGAAGAAAGATGGGGGGCAGTTAAATATAGATATTAAGAGTTGAATACCTTTGCTTCTCATCTTGTCTGCACCATACTGAGTAAGAACGGGACCATCAGAAACAAAGATAAAGGACCACAGAGCCGTCATTGGGCGGCTTAAAACACAACACTATAACGATGGTGATAACTCTAATCGAATTCATCATCGCGCCAAAAATAAACGACTCACTTATTGGGCCCTATTCAAGAGAGCGATGGAGTGACCAATCCTCCGAGCAGCAGTTCCTACTTTAAATTAAGAAGTTGACGTGGGTTGGTGAACATTTGTGTCAGTCCTTTTCCTTCAGTGTTGGCCTCCCTTCAGAACATTTTCAGAGTTGTTTTAATTCCCTATGCTTGTCTTAAAAAAAAGGTAAATCTTATAAATCTGATCTCAAGTCAAGTCAAGAGTTTTAATTGTCACGGCATACAATGAAATGCGGGTGGTCTTGCCCGCAACGATGTGCAATACAGTGGTACAACATATAATAGAATCCAATAAAAAAACAACATTGTGCAATAAACAGGTAACATGGTATGACATCTCGGTATCTGTACATAGTTATTTACAGAGCATATAGGACATGCTAGGTAGCTTTGGTAGTGCAATACACTGTTCCTGTTATTCTAATTTAAAGTGGCCTTTCCTTTTGGCCATAAGTGTGCGTGTGTGCGGCATGAGTGTGTGCCCGCTCATGTTAAAGTGTTAAGTGGCTGCTAGTGTGTGAGCGTGCACAGCGTGCGTGTCGTGTGTGTGTTCATGTGTGCTTGTGTGTGGATAGTTCAGTGTTCTGTGGCACTCAATGTTCATTGTTCAGGGCTCTGATGGCCTGGGGGAAGAAGCTGAGCCTAAGCCGCTCTGTCCTAGTAGCTGGGGTTCGCAGGCGTCTGCCTGACCTCAGCAGCTGAAACAGGCTGTTATTGGGGTGGTGAGGGTCTTTCATTATCCTGCAGGCTCTGGATTTGCACCTCTTGTTGTATAGAACCTGCAGGGGAGGTAGTGCAATACCCGTGGTACGCTCGGCTGAGCGCACCACTCTCTGTAGGGCCTTCTTGTCCTGTGCCGTGCTGTTTCCATACCAGGCAGTGATGTTTCCGGTCAAGATGCTCTCTACAGCTCCTGAGTAGAAGGACTGGAGTATCTTCCCCGATACTCTGAACTTCCTTAACTGTCTCAGGTGGTAGAGGCGCTGTTTCTGATCTTCATTGTCTGGGGGTGGGGAGGTCCTTCATTGAATTCATTCCCTATTACTTGGCCTATATAGGCTGCTCAATCAGTCATGCAAATATTTTTTTAAAGTGTTCAGATAAGCTGACATTTTTACGAAGGGGAGACAAGGGCAAATGGAGATTTCAGAGGGGAAATTAATGGAAAAGGCAAAGACGCACTTACCTCTTCCCGTAACTTTATCAACTGCCTCGCGAGAGCAGGAAGAGGGGGGAGAGAGAGAGAGAGAGAGAGAGTGTGAGAGTGAGAGAGAGAGGAAGAGGGGGGAAAGAGAGAGAGGTGAAGAGGGGGGAGAGAGAGAGAGAGAGAGAGAGAGAGAGAGAGAGAGAGAGAGAGAGAGAGAGAGAGAGAGAGAGAGAGAGAGAGAGAGAGGAAGAGGGGGGAAAGAGAGAGAGATTAAGAGGGGGAGGAGAGAGAGAGAGAGAGAGAGAGAGATAAGCAGAGAGAGAGAGAGAGAGAGAGAGAGAGAGAGAGAGAGAGAGAGAAAGAGAGAGATAGAGAAGCAGAAAGAGGAGTGAAGGAGAGATAAAAAGGAGAGACATGTCAGGAAACAGATCAGTCATGCGGCTGGGTACAGAATTAACCTTGACGATTTATCTGTTTGCGTGTTTAGCATTCCGGAAATCACAGACAAACACATTAAACGAAGCTAAACACGCCACTCGCTGCAGACTTTTTTGAACAAACAAAAGATCAAGTTCTGGCGCTTGTCACATTAAACAAAGAGAGGGAGTGGATCGCTCCACTCGCGGCGTCTCAACTATCATCATCAAGGAAGTCACATCACAGGACTTGATATGGCAAGAGAAAAGAAGGGGGGGGCGCGCGGGGGAGAAAAACTAGATCCTAGTCAGCTGAGTGAGGAAAATACAGTTTGGATACAGTAGCAATAAAAGGCTTGTGGCAGGAAATGTATATTACATCTGGCATTTTCCGAAGGATTCTATGGGAAAAAATGGGGGGAAAAAATAACAGCCCTTTTTTTGTGTTTCTGTTTTTTTTTTTGACAAATGCTGAGCCATTCGGAGTAGCGCTGTCCATCAACGCTGATATGCTGTCAATATTTCATGTACCTTTTACACATCTCCCTGCTGCCGCCGCGCTGTGGAGATGCTGCACGCGTGAGCCTCGGCCGGGCTGCCGGTGTATACATATACATAAATACATAACACTGGGGCTGATTATTGGGACAACGGAGGGGTCATGAAATATGAATCTTAGCATTAGCTATTCATTTTTGATGAAAGAGAATGGCAAATCTAAACTGAGGTAAATAGGAAATGCTGCGCCTATTCCCCCGTCCGGGGTAACCTTGTATCTTTGATAACAAGGCAGACGGTTCGGGGGGGGCAATAATCCCATTTATGATTAATCAAGCCTAATCGCAATTAAAAGGTTGCTTCCAACAGGCCCATGCTTTAAGTGAGGACTGGAGAGAAAGGGGGGGGTGGGAGAGAGAGAGAGAGAGAGAGCGAGAGAGAGAGAGAGAGAGAGAGAGAGAGAGAGAGAGAGAGAGAGAGAGAGAGAGAGAGAGAGAGAGAGAGAGAGAGAGAGAGAGAGAGAGAGAGAGAGAGAGAAAGAGAGAGAGAGGGGGGGGCTTATCATTTGAGAACAACACATTTGGTAGAGATGGGGGGGGGGGGGCACATTTCTTAATTTGTCAGCCTTTGCAGGTGATTTTTTAATCTCCATGTCTTGGGAGAGATGAAAGGTCAGCAGATCTGACGGAGGCTCAGGGCCACTATTACTGCCCTCTCATCTCATCTCCTGGTCATTCTGATTCAGTTTTTGTGCAGGGTTTAAAATCATTTGCTATCAAGGGAACTTGGATCATGAATTGTAAAACTTGATTGTGGACTAAAAGAGTGAAAAAAAGAAAGAAAAAAGAAAGAAAGAAAGAAAGAAAGAAAGAAAGAAAGAAAGAAAGAAAGAAAGAAAGAAAGAAAGAAAGAAAGAAAGAAAGAAAGAAAGAAAGAAAGAAAGAAAGAAAGAAAGAAAGAAAGAAAGAAAGAAAGAAAGAAATTGGTGGGCAAGGGTTAACAGAGTTGACCAGACTATTCCATGTTGGGAGTATTTCATGGGAAGAGATAAGAGACTGGCGAGTGGCTTATCTACACAAATTAACCAAGGAGCACCGCTGACTATTATATATAGCTCTATTACAATCCAAGGACAATTGTGTCATTTAATGTCCGTTTGTGTCCATCTAACACTGCAATATTCTATCATACTGTAGGCTACCTACAGTATATTATAATGGAGTGAATATATTGTCTCTTTACATTTTTTGTCACTGATAAATGCACAGTGAGAATTTTCATCATAGCTATAATAATTTTGTATTGTATATATACTGCAATCACATTTATATACTGTATATATAACTGCAAAAGCAGTATATATATATATAAACTGGGATTGCAATCACATTAAAAGCTCAGTATTAGATGTGTTCTCCATTGTCTAGTAATACTCTCCCTTTTGAACTTAAACCGATTGTTAGGTTTTAGTGAGTTTTTCCTTACCTTCGCGTGGGGTATGTCTGGGAGTGCTTGCATTCAATCATTTATTTGCATTTATTTAAAATTTGTTGGACCTTATGGTGTTCTTGTTTTGTTCTTGACTTATTGTTATGTTTCTTCTTGACTTGTTTAAAGAAGACGTGTCCGGCCCATGGGGACATTAACGTGTGTTGTCGGGCCTTACAAATAAATTTGATTTGATTTGATTTAGGAAGAAAAGAGCTTAAGAGTGTTTATTTTCTTCTGAATGAAAATACTAAATACTAAGATAGATAATTTAAAAATGTAAAGAGATAAATACATTTCACCATACATTTTATAACAGGATAGAAGGTAAAGGAGCTCTTGTAAAAAAAAGAATAAGGAAACATTTTAAAAGTATGTTTGTTTATGTTGCACTGCTGTGAAGAGCTCCTGGCCTTGAGAGTGCCGGCAGTAGCCGGTCGTGGCATGAAAAATATTTACCCACAAAGATATACGGTTACCCCTCCTCCCTTTTTGGTGTGAAGGAGAAGCCACTTTGCAGACTGAAAAATCCCTCTTTTCATTGCGAAGGTCACAACTCCCCGCCAAGAATGCATTATTGAGGAGGCCAAAGTTTAAAACTACACAAACAGACGAGGCTATTTAAGGTCTGAAGGAGTCCAGCAGAAAGCGCTCGCCCACGGCCCGCCGTCCGACTCAATGAGGACCAAACAAAACTTGTTCTATCTCATTTGTGCTGCTTCGACTGATTGAAAGTCCTTGCAGAGGATTTGCTGAAACTATGCGGGGGGGTCTTCGTTGCACGCAATTATTATTATATATATTTTTTTCATTTAGCTTTATTTTCCTTTGGCGTTCATTATTTTTTAAGTATAGCCCACGATGCTAGCGTTGCTGGAGAGAAATAAATAGAGGGGTAAACACAGAACATTGTAAATGTTATAATTACGCTCCCGCACCAGTGCCTTTCCCTGTGTTTTTCAGATGCCAGCCAGTATTCAAAATTGCACTGCTGCAATTTTTCTGTTATGATAATCAGCATTTCTTTTATTTATTTTTTTTCAAACAAAAGTTTTTTTTTTTTTTTTATCCAATACGGAATTCGATACAAGTGGTAATCTGCTTCCTTTGTAGCCTGTAAAATCTGGTCATGCCGGCTCAAACCAGCACAATCTCTTGTGGCCAAGCCTTCTGCTGTGACTGAAATCGAAACTATTCCGTAGAGTGTTCGTGTGTGAAAAATGTGTGTGTGTGTGTATGTGTCTGTGTGACTGTGTGTGTGTGTGTGTGTGTGTGTGTGTGTGTGTGTGTGTGTGTGTGTGCACTTGCTGCTTTGTGTGTGGTATGCGTGTGTATGTGTGTGTATGCGTGCGTTGCATGCAGAGGGGGAAAAGAAAGAGAAATTGTGCAATGGTAGCCCACCACATTATTAAAAAAAAAAAAAAAAAACGAGCGATAGCGCCAATTCAGTCTCTGTCCGCATACAGATAACGAATAAATGCCGAACTCTATTAAATCGTCCTTTAGCCATTATCGCAGGGCCAACACGCCATTTCAGAACTCGTGATGGCTCCCTATTTACTGAGCTATAAATCCTTGCCATGTAACCAACAGATTTGTGACTGGTAATGATCTGCTCAGCCAGGGCTATATGAAATGATCCTGACCTCTTTCAGATCCTCAGGAATTAATTTACCAACTTGCCCCAGCCGCACCTCACCAGCCCCCACCACCATCATCATCATCATCGCCCCCCCCCCCCCCCCCCTTATCGCTGCCGTCTCGTTCTCTAAAAAAAGATAATAAGAAAAAGAAAAGTGAAGTTCCGAGCACTCCACTCACAGCAAGACCACGTCTTGTATTATCTCCTCACGGTCCTGTTTTTTCTTAAATGAAAATGAAGTAAATATTGCACCTGGGAGAGACAAAAGAGAGAAATACAGTTATGTATCATCTATTTACTTGACCTTTGCCCCCTGGTCGACTTTAACGCCTCCCGTGCCTGGGTGCAGATGTGTGCGAGTGTGCCATATAACATCATTATCATTGTCAGAAAAACAAATAAACATTTGTTGTACAGTCTGAGAACAGAGGGAGTGATCATTAGCCAGTTCATGTAATAAACATACTGAGGTTTAGAGTCATCTCTGCAAAGAAGGTATAGCGCAGATAATCACTATGTTTATCGCTATTCTTTTTTAATAAGTTATCTTGAGAAAAAAGATTGAAAAGGAAGACAAAATAGTAAAAGTGTTTTCAAATGCAACAAGTTTGACCTCAAATCTAAAAGATGTTTTTGTATATATATTTTTGGAACTGATTTGTGGCACATTGCATAATAAGCTTCTAGACAAAGGTAGATGTTTATTTTCGGGGGTTAATCAAAGACTGTATTTTGTCACCACATATTTTCCAATGGTCCTTGTGTTGGGGGTGCGAGGCAGGGGGGGCCTTGATTCACTTCAGTTAATAAAGAGTATTTGTGCAAATGAGATTTTCACGCCGATATTGCGAGGAAATGACAACAAATGGGCAAGTATTTTACAAGCTTAAAAACAGCAGCATTCCTACTTTACTTCCCTGTGCTCACAATCTACACATCTCTGCTCTCTCCAATGCTGGGATTTCTTTTGTGAATTGTGAGTATTGTGAGATTTAATTTATGAGGGATTTCATTGCCGTTTTAGCAACATGGCACTTCAAGAAGATAAAATATAGCATTAAGTATAATTATTAAAATAGTTGAATAAGGCAGAGCAACAGATTCCAAATATTAACATTAATGTGTAATCCATTAAATCTACCCGATAATAATAACAGCACTGGTATATTTCATTATTATGTTATTTGAACAAGTCCATTTTGTTTCAGATGTACGAATTCTGATTTATGAATAATTACTCCGTAAATGCTGTACATCTTTTGTTTTCATGAAAGGGACAAAATAAATATTTGAAAGAAATGTGGGTCACACACACACACACCCACCTCCGCCAGCTCTGCCTTGACAAGATTTTGATAAGAACCATCACTGTCTCTAAATGTGACACTTCTGGCAGCAAATCTCCTTCCAACTTCCGCATAAAATGTCAGAGTCACTTTCGTGTCTGGCTAATTTGCCCGGAATATGCATATCAATTACGCATCTCCGCTCGACGATACATATGTTTGTAAGATGTGGCAGTTCGTGGGTCATCATTGAAATGGTAATAAGAAAGGAAAAAAAGGAGACAACTTTATTTAGCTTCGCTCAGCTGTAGATCATCCAACTGTAGTTTACAAAGCACTGTGGGACTGAATGTGCTGTGCAAATGTAAATTTGAGTTTTCATCTTTGTTTTTTTAATTCCCCCCCCCCATGTGTATGTGTGCAAATGGTATCTATTTGTGCTTGTGACTCCGTGTGTGAGCGTGCGTGCACGACGCACGGTAACTCCAGTGAGTTGACAGCCTAATCTTAATATATAATTACTC